>NW_022589711.1:7353949-7570854 GCF_004348235.1 Phoca vitulina
TCTTTCTTTCTTTCTTTCTTTCTTTCTTTCTTTCTTTCTTTCTTTCTCTCTCTCTCTCTCTCTCTCTCTCTCTCTCTCCCTCCCTCCCTTCCTTCCTTCCTTCCTTCCAACTTACTTTGGATTTAATTTGATCTTTTTTCCCTTGTTTCCCTAAGAGAAAATTTAGATTATTGGTTTTAGTTCTTCCTTTTTTTCTAATATATGCATTCAATCCAAGATTTCTAAGCACTGATTTGCTGCATCTCACATATTTGATAAGTTGTGTTTTCATTTTCATTTAGTTCAAAATATTTTTTAACTTCTCTTGAGATTTCTTCTTCGACCCTTTTGTTTAATCTCCAAGTATTTGGGGATTTTCCAGTTATCCTTCTGTTATTGATTTCTAGTTTAATTCCGTTGTGATCTGAAAGCAGACATTGTATTATTTCTATTATTTTCAATTGGTTAAGGTGTGTTTTATAACTCAGACTATAGTTTTTATGACTATATCTTGATGAATGTTCCATATGAACTTGAGAAAAATGTGTATTCTGCTATTTTTGGATGAAGTCTATAGATGTTCATTATACCCAATCATTGATGGTATTGTTGAATTCAACTATATTCTTACTGCTTTTTCTGCCTACTGAACCTGTCCGTTTCTGATAGAGTAGTGTTGAAGTTTCCAACTATGGTAGATAGTCTCCATCTGTTTCTCTTTGCAATTCTGTTATTTTTTTTGCTTCACACAGTTTGATACTCTTTTGTTAGGTGTATACATTATAAGGATTGTTATGTCTTCTTGGAGAATTGACCCCCTTGGCACTACATAATGCACTTCTTTATCTCTGATAACTCCCCTTGCTTTGAAATCTGCTCTGTTTGAAATTAGTGTAGCTACTCTTGCTTTCTTTTGATTTGTGTTAACATGGTGTATTTTTCTCCATCCATATACTCTTAGTCTGTGTGTCTTCACATTTAAAATAGAACTCTTATAGACAACATATAATTGGGGCTTGTTTATGAATCCATTCTGACAGTCTTTATCTTTTAATTGGTCTATTTTGATCATTGTTGTTCAAAGTGATTATTGATATAGTTGGATTAATATATGCCATTTTGGTTACCGTGTTCTATTTGTTGCACATGTTCTTTGTTCCTGTTTTTGTCTTCACTATTTTCTGCTTATGTTCCAGGTTTTTATTTGGCCTGGTCACATAGGCACTCTCTGCATCACATGTACCCAAATTCCAAGGTAACAGAAAGAAAGAAGATGTTTGGCATAAACTACATTGTACAAACACTTTAGGCACAGTAAACCATGCTTATTAGTTAAGGAGTGATGAGCCAGAACTTGTGGCACTGGGAATTTCTGAGATGCAAGTTCCCAGATGCCAGCCAAGGGCCAAACTTGCAGGCAGGTCTTTGTAAGAATAGCAGTTATACAAGCTATGTTAACTCTTTTCTTACAACCTCCGATGTTTTACTAGTATGCAGCCATTTTATGATAGTACTATGAGAGGTCTGCCTCTGGATTTTGATGCTCTTCTAAAATGTGTAGGCCATTTACATTATTCTCTAATGTTGTCAATTTTCTTATGCCAAATGAGAAACTACCAAATAAATATTTCCTGAAAATTATAGGAAATATGACTTTGTCCTCTTTTTCCTTCTATGTGGATGAGGGGAGTCAAAGGAAGGAGCATCAGAAGAAGTCAAGCATATGCAGTAGTGGAAGCAAGTCAGCCACGAGAACAGACATCACGATGTCTGGGTTAAAAGCACAGACATTAGAAACAGTCCAGTTACACCCTTTAATTCTGTCTGGGCTTCCATTTCCTCATCTGGAAAGTGGGACTACAAACAGTACATGCCTCATATATTAGTTTTTGGAAATAAATTGTTTTGCTTATATATTTAAAAAATGCCTAGAACATAGGTCAATACTCTCCAGTGTTTGTAAAATAAAATTAAATGATATAAAAATAACTAAAATTCACCTCTTTAAAGCAGTAGTGTAAAATATGGCCTAGTTTAACTTCTTAGCCTAGACTATAAAAATGATGTTGAAAAGGCCAGTAACAGAAAATATGAAAAATAAATTGCACAACCAAATTGCAGTTAAGATTTCATTTTTCCCCTATTGTTTTCTTTCCTAAACTCCCTAAAAGAATAATCAGATTTACTCTGGACTTTTCCATTCAAATATACTTTTTCTCTAGAAAATGAAGGTTTTTGGTAAGTTAGCAAATGAGTTATAGAAATTTTCTGACGTCTAGTTCACCCATTCTTTTCAATGACTTTTAAATAATGCAGATAGAAAATGCAAATGTAACAAAATACCTAAATAACCAATATTTAGATTATCATATTTACTTCATTGCATTTTAATCCATATATTTGCTATGTCATGTTACTTTGTGGCCCTTATGTAGTCTCCCTAGTTCACTGAAGGTAGTTCTAATCTCTTTCCAATACTTGCTACATAAGTTGGTACAGTTTAATTTTTAGGCTTGAACTATTTTGGAGCTGGTTTTCACACTCTAGTCTTTCTGATATAACTTAACAGAATGCACTGAGATACTGGGAGCTTCCCATGGCACTTTCTTCTCTTTACCTCTAATTGTGTTAATACTTTCTGTTCCTCTGATCACCACTGTAAGAATAGAAAACTGGTAGAGACAGTCAATTAGTCACCCTTGTACAATCCCCTCCCCTTGCTAATCGGTGGATCCTGTGATACTTCTAGCCAACAGATTATGGCACAGTGGTAGGATATCACTTCAATGATTGTTTATGTTATATGACAAGATGAACAGATTTTACAGATGTTATTAAGGTCCCTTATCAGCTGAATTTGAGTTAAGAGATTTTTGGGGGTGAGTGTGACTTAATCAGATAAACCCTTTGAAAAAGCATCTGGATATCAGAGAATTTTTTTCCTGTTGAAAAAGCAAGCAGCCATGGGTTTTTCAGCTGCAAGGGACCATTGGAAAAAGGCCACAAGCTTTTGATAAGAACTTAGTCCCAGCTGACATTCTGTTGCATTCTTGTGTGAGTAAAGGACCCAGTAAAGGTATGTCTGTACTCCTGACCTATGGAAATTGTGAGGTAATAAATGTTTCGTTTTAGGCTGAAAAATTTGTAGTAATTTCTCTTATAGTAATTAAAAACTAATAAAATACTTACAATGAAACCTATTTTTTTTTTTTTTTTTTTGAGAAACACCTGAGTAGGCTCCAAACCACACACACACAAATTAGCGTAGATTAAGTTGTGATAACAAAACAAGCCAAGTGTAAAGTGGTTCAACTATATGAAGGTATTGTTTGGTTGTTGATTACATAAAATAACAGAGACACAGCAATAGGAGGGCTTTGCTTAGTCACTTAGGACCCCTGAGGATCAGTGGCTCTGCCATCTCTAGCCTCTGGCTTGCAAGATCTCCCTTGGAGTTCCCCTCCATTAGGCAGAAAGGGCAAGGGAACAGAGGATTGTATGGGACAGGTTTTATGGAACACATTTCATTTATCCTCCTATCTCATTGACCAGCACATAGACCTATGACTGGTCATAAGAGAAGGGCTGAGGAATATGATCCAACTGTGTGCTCAGAGAAAAAGAGACTAGATTTTAATGAATGACTAGGTTGTTAACACACTTGGCAAGGTAATAATTGAAGCCCCTATTGACATATGAGGAAATCTAGGCTCAAAACATATCAGTAACTTAGCCAAGACCAAATAAGTAAAGAGTAGGACTAGAATTTGATAATTAATTATCTTTAAAGAAGATGCTCTTGACACTAGAACACATAGTCTAAAAGAAAATGATGTCACAGATGCATTGTTACTGTCTTTTTCTTCCCAAAGATGCTTCCCAAAGATACTCTTTTTAGATGTGCACAATTCATATTATGCTATCCTCTCTTCTCATTTTTTACCTTTCTCTTTAAAGGTGAAGCATAATATTTATACAGGTAGAACTAATATCATACTTTTGTATAATTTGTTATAAGAAATTCTCTAGGTATCTTTTGATGATTCATTAATACACTCAACATATAGATTTATTCAATAAAAGATGGGGCGCTAGGAGTTGGGACACAAACATGTATGATGTATCACATTTATGAATGAGAAGATAACCCATAAAGAAGTCACATCTTTGGGGCCATTATTCTGCCTACCACAAAAAACATGACTATCACCTTGTCATCATGTCATTGTAGATGATTTAGAAAAAGATAAAAAAGATTTTAGCCTTTTATAAAGCCTTTTATTTTAGTCTTTTATTTATAGGAGATTTTAGTCTCCTATAATTAATTGAAAATGCCAAAGACCCATCAAGATATGTGATACCTAAATAACTGGATTTTTAAATTCCCTACAAGACAAATAGAAGTGTGGCAAAAGCACTTTTATATCATGCATCATACAGTCATACTATTTTATTACTTACAAATGTGGAAAACTAAAACAATAGAAGCTATATACATCTGTTGAACTTGAGCTAGAACATAAAAAATATTTTATAAAATATAGATGTATAGTGAACTAGATTCAAAATACGTATACTTGCATGATATAAATGAAAGGAGAAATACCTTATAAGATAATATAAAATGCAAGAAATGAGAGATGTATTGTACTTTAAAAGGGAATCTGGTGTCTAGGATGATATGATGGGCTAAAATTTTCAGTAAGATTATCTGAAAGTTGAGATGTGGGCACCTCTTTTGTAATGTTCCTGGAAGCTGACCTCAGGCAGTTCAAGCTTTTTCCGTCAAGGGGGAAATTAACACATGAGACAATGAGACACTTTGTTCTTTTGGGTAAGCTATCTAGTATCTACTACTTTTCCTCAGAATCTAATTATTTGTAGCATTATAGTGAGATCATGTAAGAACTTTGAGAGCTTATCCTAATTTTAATTCTTTGCTATATTTGAATGCCATTTTCATTTTATTAAAATTATAGTCTTTATAGTATATCAGATGCATCTACTTTTTAGAATTTTCAGATAAAGTTTTCAAAGTTCAGTAAAGCAGAATTACCTGAAAGGAAAATCCTTTAATTGATCAGTGGTCCACCTGGGTAAACAGATTTACTTATATGGAATTTGCTCCAAGAATGAGCCACAAGAGAATGTTTTGGCAAGAAATGAGGCTTGCCTCTGATTTCCGATAAAGATTTGAGTTGAAACAGTGTGTGTTCACTTAATCTTGTTAAATGTAGCACAAAACACTAAGTGTATTAGAGCGTGTATTTAAATGATAACAAACCCTGCTGTTAAAGCTAATAGGAAACCGTTCTTTTCTCATTGAGTTTCCACATTCAAGCATTCCTTTAGATAACATCATTTACTATGACTTCTTATGGTTGACTACAATATCTTTTGAGATGCATTTTTAAGCCTTTGTCTTTCCTTATTGCTAAGCAACAGTTTCCTTTTTTTGTAAAAGTGATAAAATTTGGGACAACACTCTATTCAGAGGAATATCTGCTAATGTGAAATGCACAAATATTTAAACCTAATTAGATCATTATGATTGAAAAATAATAACTGAATTTAATGATAATAATAGACATTCCAATATTGAGACTTTTTCTATTAAGGATTATTTTTTGTATTTAAATTAATCATCACATCTGAAGCTTGCTATGCCTCAATTAAAATACAAAAATTAAAGTAGCTTTGCTCTTGCATGCATACCCTTACTAAGGTGGGTTTGGTTTGGGGGAGCAGGGATAGGGGGTCGAGGAGGGTGGTCCTACAGAAGAGTAGTGGAATACTTAAATTCTTCCTCTTTTTCCTTTAGGAGACGTTAGGTTCACTCTGCCTTAAGGCAGGGTGATGACCTCTCAGGATCCCTTCCAGCCTCAAGCACCTGTGAAGTAAAAAGCATTTATAAAAACTTTAGAACACTTCTTGAAATATATAGTTATAAAAGATAAAGAGTCCCTGAAGCATATTCTGCACTGAAGAGCCAATATTGTTTATTACCTCTCTGTTAAATTTAGCAAGAAAAATGTCAGGTAAAACACTGAGAAGTTTGTTTCCAAATAATGGGAATGGTCATAATCTCCCAAGCATCGGCTGGATGTGTATCCAAGGCTTAAGAGCTTAAAACTACCATCATTGGATCTTTTTCATGGTCATTATAGAGTAAAATGCCATATGTCTGTCTTGTTAAATTTCATTCTAATTTATTTGATTAATAAAACCGATATAAATAGCCAACTTAAGGTACCATTTTGGCTTTTTCTCCCTCATAATAATGGATATGGGCTATATTTTATTGTGCCTTGATCAGGCAACTTTTCACTATATCAACTGACAGTAATGAAGTAAAAGTAAGACTTACAGAGGATCTCAATTTGGAGGACATAAGTGAACGATGAAGTGCGTTTCTGTAGAGCAATTATGACATGGTTGAATATAAAATATTTGGAATAACTTAAACCTATTTTCATATTACTGCATTAGAGTGCAGGAGATGAATAAATAATAGAGTCTAAGATCAACTACACCATTTCCAGTTTTTTGGACAGTAAAAAAATAAAGCTAAGGGATAATAATAGCTAGATTACTATGTTCCAGACACTATTTTATTTGCTTTATTTTTATAAACTAATTAAATCTTCAAACTGTCTTGTTATTATCTTCATTTTACTGATGTGGAAGTAAGCCTCAAATGGTGAAATTGCTGAGGTGACGCTAATAATAAGTGGTAAAATCAAGGCTCAAATATTTTTGTCACTTTGGAGCCCACCCTCCAAACTTCCACCTCATATACATTCTGTCAGTAATTACCTGTGTCTTTCCTCAGACTCTTCCCTGTTAACGGGATATCTTCCTTCCCAGTTATACATGTTGAAAAGTCTGTCCAAAGTTAGAGAATTAGTTAGTGGTGATCCTAGGGAGAATACTTAGATTTTTTTTACCTCATAATTTCATTGTATTTCCTATTATGTTTCAATGTGTCTGGATGCCCGTTCTAGTTTGAGGGTGGGAGAAAAGGAAGGTTAATGAATTGATATTTTGATTATAATATCTTCATTACTTGTCTTTGAATAAGGACTTTATGGAATATACTGTAGGAGAAACAATAATTAATAAGAACTATTGTATTCTAATGGGGGGATAAGACTATTACCAAAACAATTAAACCCTCAAATTTAACTCAGAGAATTTACAAGATCCATATGTATATTCCAAACATTAAAAAAGACATTCCTGGGACGCCTGAGTGGCTCAGTTGTTTTGGTGTCTGCCTTTGGCTCGGGTCATGATCTCGGGGTCCTGGGATCAAGTCCCACATCGGGCTCTCTACTCAGTGGGGAGCCTGCTTCTCCCTCTGCCTGCCGCTCTCCCTGCTCATGCTCTCTCTCTCTGTCAAATAAATAAATAAAATCTTAAAAAAAAAAAAAAAGACATTCCTCTGGAATTACTGACCATGAAATGATTTATAAAAGAAGTGATAACCAACTTGGGCCTTAAAAATATGTGTAATTCTGGGGTGCCTGGGTGGCTCAGTCGTTAAGCGTCTGCCTTCAGCTCAGGTCATGATCCCAGGGTCCTGGGATCGAGCCCCGCATCGGGCACCCTGCTCAGCGGGAAGCCTGCTTCTCCCTCTCCTGCTCCCCCTGCTTGTGTTCCCCTCTCTCGCTGTGTCTCTCTCTGTCAAATAAATAAATAAAAATCTTTAAAAAAAAAAAAGTGTAATTCTGACAGAATTCTAGTCACGGGAAATTTTGTGGAAAAGCAAAAACAACAACAACAGCAACAACAAAAACTTGGGGAAAGGTGACTAGTAAGGTTTAATAAAAGCACAAGTTAGAAGAAGAGAACTAGTAGAAAATAATTTGAAAAGCAAGTTAACTTATATCCGATTATGTCTAATTTTAGAAGTTAAGGCAAATTATTTAGGCTTTGTGGAATAAGCAAGAGATTGTACTAGATTTTCAGAGCTAAGTGGTATCTGAGTCCCAGTGTAGAGACCAGCTGTGGCTAAATGAAACATCTCAAGGTTGGTTTGGGTGGGAGTAGGAGGAGAATAGCGTTGTCTAATTCAGGTTTTTCATGAAGGATGTTACTTTCAGCAAAGAAATAAAAGAATTGAATGTGAATTAAACTCCCTGAGAATTTGAATTCAACATTTTACTCTGAGGGCAGGGCTATTATGAATTTTGCCAACTTTTGTATCCTCAGCCCCCGAAGGTGTTCCTGTTCCATAGAAGGCCCTGATATACATTGGTTAAATGGATGACTAAGAAGGTAAAAAGTTTTAAGCATTGGGTAAAGCATACCGAAACCGGACGGGTGTCAACCATTTAGTAGCTGAGAAGACCAGACATAAGATACAAGTAGAATAACAAATGGGTTGGACAAATTGTTCAGAAAAGAGACATTGGAAAGATGTTATAAAATGCCCAATTCTATTGGATGGTTGTTCTTAATACATAAGACACATAACAGGCACTCAATAAATATTGGCTGAATTAAGGAATAAAATGAAAGCTACTCCAAAAAATTAGCAATCACATTGTTAACTGTGGCTTAAGAGGATTAGTATGGTTAAAATGGAAGGGGAATTGGGTGTGGCGGAAGACACCCCAGGCAGAGTAATTAGGGGTCCATTGAATGTCTCAGGGGAGCCACCAGGAGGGTTTGGGAGGGTAGGACCCACAGAATTTGACAACTAATTGAATGTAGAGATGAGAGCATGGTAGAGATCAAATATTCAATTGGGTTAAGGAGGACCATGCTGATGCCATTAACTAAATAAGGGAAGAGCAGACTTGCTGGGAAAGAGGTGCATTCTGTTTTTAATATGCTGAGCTGAGGCCGTTGTGGAACATCTATGTGGATAAACTGCAGACAAGAAATGCAAGAGTTGAATTAAGGAGTGATAAATCAGTGCTGATGATATAGGTTTGAAGGTCATTATTAAAGGCGTATACTTAAATCCATGCAAAGAAGTGAGATATTCAAGAAGGAATGATGTAGAATATAGAATGAAAAAGAAACTAAAAGAACAACTCTAAGAATTTGAACATTTAAGGGATAGTGGAAAAACAGGAGACAATGAATGGCTAGAGAAACGAAGTAATTGGAATAATCTGGTGTCAAAAAACTCAAGACACTTTCAAGAAAGAAATGATTTATCACCTCACATTTTTATCATTTCTATGTTCATTGTTTCACTTAGTTTTCAAAAGAACCTGCATTATCTGAGACTGATAAGGGAAAGAGTTGAGATGAAAATCTTGTTTCCTGGGACTTTAAACCCCACATTCTTAAAGGTATATGGTTCTAAAGCTGAACCAAATGGAGACTGTGGATAGATATATGGATTTAGGGATCAGGATGTCACTGGCATCCTTTTAGAAAACATGTTCTACAGGAAAATGGAACTGGAATGCAAGGAGTTAGAATCATTGAGCGGTGGGGAAGTAGAGGCAATTATTAACTAACACACACACACAACTATTATAGACTTAAAAAGACATTTCCAATTGCCTATAAATAGAAAGTAGAGGGAGGAATGTGTTGGAGTTCTTAAGAGAAAAATGATAGGCCTCAATATTTGAAGTACTTTAGCTATTTATGAATTTCATGAGCCTTCATTTGTGAATATATTATAGCAAAAGAGAAGGATTCATCAGATTTTAAAAGAATTTGTCTCTGAAAAAGTACAAAAAATAGATTTGTACTTATCACCAAGCTCTTGGGCCCATTTCAACCAGATACATAAGGAAACTAAGGTAAAGCCATTTTACTCAGACTGGTTGATGAATTAATTATAGGATTTAGACACAATTGAATTTTTAACATTCATATGCATTGTTGGAGATCTTTAGATTATGGGAAAGAAAATGAATAATTCCTTGGGTGGTCGTATTTATTGCCATACTTGCAGTTAATTTACTTCACAGTTCAGCCACTCCGAACTGAAGAGCAGTCATGTTTTCATTTTCAGGGTTTTTAACCTGTGGAATTGGATGGACTTCCTTTGGGCCCCAGGACTTTCTGGAAATTAGACATAAAATGTTGAATGTATGTACATCTTTATAGGGAAAAGTTCCATGGCTTTCATCAGGATCCCTCACTGCCCATCAGTTTCCTTGTTAAGATGAACATTATCTACAGTTACAGCTGGCTTTCAAAAGTAGTAATTTTTAATGCATCTTTAACTTGGTGAAAATGACCTTGTCATACAGCTGTGGCTTAAAAATAAAAAATTTATTTTCATTTTCCACAGCACAATTTTGTTCCAAAATCCCTCTCTTTATTTTTAAAATCAAAGCAGTCATACAATTCCTGTGGTAGATGATTTGAGGTGCTTTGATTTGGTAACTTGTAAGGAAGAGAAAAACTGGCTTTGAAATCATAAGGTTTTTATTTGGAGAGCTGGTGAAAAAATGATTTTCCCTATGTAATAAGCAAAAGAACTTTCTAACCTTGGAATCTGACTTTTTTTTTTTCTATGCCACATGCTAGAAATAGGAATTTCTAAGTTCTTATAAACCTTTACAAGTTTTTGTGACTTGTTAATTTAGAAGTACAGCATAAGAGAAAACAGCCATACCAGAATATATAACCCGTGGGCTCTGAACCTCAGTGTTCTCATTAGATACAATGATATTAAGCTGTGAACAGCCACCGAGACATTATCCAGATCAGGTGAAAACTATGAAGGAGATCAGTCAGATTAGTAATTCGTCATGACCCGAATGAATTAACTAGTCAGCATTTTGCCTCGATGTTTGTGATTAGCTATATTTTTTACAGCAATATAAAATTGATAAGGTTACGTAAAAGAGACATTATAGTCTATGGCACCAGAAAATTTTGTGTATTAATACAACTACAGCTATAGATACATAGATAGATAAATAGATGTAGAACTATTTACCTAAATATAATTCATTAGAAATAGAACTCAAGAAATTCTTATTCTATTTATTTCTCTGAGTAGAAATCCATATTTCCTCTGTGAAGTAAAATGTTAAATTCCAATAAAATCAACTTTTCAAGCTAATTAGGCATCCCTGAGTTGTTGGTGTTTACCAGATAGGCATTCCCCAAGTTTCAGTCCTCTGTTCATTCAAAAGTATCACTTATCCATGTTTAACTTCCACAGACTAACCTTTGCATTTTTGCATCTTGGAACTTGTGAATAGTAACTCAAGGAAATTGCAGGGGAAAATAAAAAGAAGTCTTTCTGTCAAGATTTTATTCATTTGTTTTTAAGCCTAAAGCTGCAACATCTAGGTACAGTGTGATTCTGGGGGAAAGAGCAAAGACTTTGGAGTTTGAGACTTGCATTTAAGTCTTATTTATAGTGTGTTCTAGCTTTAAGATTTTTGGCTTTTCATCCATTATCTTTGTGCCCTATTCCCTCATTGTTTTAAAAGTGGGTAGTAATATTTATTTTACCTTCCATACTGAAGTCCAAGACTACTAAGTGTGATTAGACAAAAATGGTTGGTAACATCCCCACCTCTCAAAGAAAATAAGTAAATGTACTCGGTGTCAATTTGTAATCATTTTTACAAAACATTTAAGAAAACGATCTCACCTCTTCTTGTTTTTCCTTCTCATTTTCTTTCCTCTCACTTTCCTCTCATTGCATACTCTATCACAATCTTGGCAGTAATCTGCAGTGCAATTTTTAAAAGTTCTTTATTCTTTCTCAATTTGTTAGTATGAAAATGAAATAAAACAGTTTATTTACATATGGAAGAATTGCATGGATGCTTTGATCCTGTCAAGGAAGTCAGTGGAAATAGGATTATAAATTTATAAGGTGTGCAAATGGGTGAACAAATCTTTATTGATACATGTTCTATAAACACACTACATTTTGACCCAGGCAAATAGGGGAGAAGCAGCAAAAGTAAGATCAGAATCAGGAGGCTAAGGAATTGCCAAAGATGAGCAGATCCTAGTAGATAAAGCCCTTCCTGGGTGTGGCAGATTTTCAAACACTGCAACACTTTTTTTTCCCTTTCTTTTTGTATAGTTAAAGGCTTTAGAAGTCTCTAATTCATGGAAATTTATCAAAAAGAAAACAGTGCTTACTTCAAACTTCTTAATAGAGGCATGGATTATCTATACTGTCATTAGACTTTCATGAATTCTTAGATGTAAAACAATGCTGTTTAACTTTTACTGTTCATAATGGATTAGAGTCAAGTTGCATTTGTACATAGTATATTTCTACATCAAGGAATTTCTCTAAAGGAAAGGCAATAGCACTGGGATTGCAGGCTGCCTGGATTTTAGTTTTTGTCTTGCTATTATATGTTCAGGAAATCTTTAATCATTTTAGCTATCATAGCTATCATATAACTCTGAAATTGTGTTGTGCAAGAGGCAATGAAGGTGGTTGTTAAGAGACAGACTCTGGAACAAGCCCCCCCTAGTTTTAAATCCCAACTCTACTCTGGGTAAAATGGGTTCATAAAATACCAGCTTCATAAAACTGATAAAGGTTCAAACAAGCTGATAAATGGAATCGACCCATGGAACATGAAGCTACTATAAATAATCAAATGTTAACTACGATTGTAATTCATACCTGGCTGAATTCTGGTACTATTTTAAATACTTATATAGGGAGTCTAACAGTATATCTTTATATGAGAGTTAGATTCGTATTCATCCATTTTTGATACTGAGATTTGGTTCAGTGCATAAATTTAAAGTGCTGTAAACTTGTTGATGGAAGATAGGATTCCAATAAGTAGCTGCTTCTGGCCAGTTCCATGAAGGACACATACATGTTTTCCAGAGTGCATGTGTTCCCAAGTGTGATGTAGCCTTTCTGGGAATTGATACCTAATTTTGGGCCAGTTTCTCTTTAGCAAAGATTTGGCAATTCTTTAAGGCAAAATAAAAATATATTTTTTAAAGATTTATTTATTTGTTTGGAGGGGAGGGGCAGAGAGAGAGAGTCTTAAGCAGACTCAGTGCAGTGCCCACGTGGGGCTCGATCTCATGACCCTGAGATCATCACCTGAGCAGAAACCAAGAGTCGGATGCGTAACTGACTGAGCCACCCATGCACCCCAAGGCAAAATTAAAATATTATGGCTGAATTTCTAGCAATTTAGGAAAACATTTGATTTTCTTGATTCTCAATTGTCAAGTTTGCTTTGTGACTGAAAAGCACAAATTATGTTTGAGTCTCTCTTGTGTTAGACATTATTATGTATTTCTTTTTGGTATCCTGTCCTTACCATTGGTAAATATGGCTAATGAAAAAATATATAGCCTGAATATCAACTTTTTATCATTTATTTTATTATGGAGTAGAAAAATTTAATTGGACTACATATGTATTCAATAGAGAATGCTCCAAATGGCAAAACTGAAGCTTAAGTTTACTTAGCAAACTTGATCTGTATTGAAAAATACCAAAGGGAATGAAGAATAGATTTGGAATTTTATTAGCAGAGAATAAAAATTTTTTAAAATGTTCACAAGTAGAGGGTCAGATAGAAACATATCTTCATAAATGCCATTTTAATGAGATAAGCACATGTCAGAAATACTTTATAAATTTTATAATATATACATGTAAAGAAGAATTCAGACTCTGCAATCAATAATTTATGGTTACAAATGTCAAATTAGAAGCTAAGAGTTAAGGGGTTCCTGGGTGGCTTAGTTGGTTAAGCGTCTAACTTCAGCTCAGGTCATGATCTCAGGTTCCTGGGATCACCCTGCATCAGGCTCTGCACTCAGTCTGCTTGTCTCTCTTCTCTGCTTCTCTCCCATCTCATGCTCTGTCTCTCTCTCTCTCTCTCTCAAATAAATAAATAAAATCTTAAAAAGAAAGGAAAGAAACTAAGAGTTAAAATCAGTAAGAGAAGAAGCTCAACTTGTCACTCTAATCCTGCTGAAATAGAAATCAAACTATAAGTCAGCATTAATAGCTTTTGTGCTTTCTCTAAGCCAGAAATACAAAAAACATCTTTTTTCCTCTGGAAACAGAAAATATATTTATATTTTTTCTCCAGCATCTTGACTCTTTTCTCTATCTGCTATCAATTTCAGAGCTGGAAATTACTTATTTCAATTTGAAGACATACAGGAAAATACTTGGATATTTCCAGATTGCACTCAACAGGAAAGTCTTTTTTTTTTTCCCCTTCAAATAAAGAAAAAAAAAAAAATATAGGTATTAGGAATTATTTTGGCTAATTTTGCAACTCAAAGGTGGTTTGTTGTTTTTATTCTTTCTTCATTTTTTTTACATTTTAAAAGAGCTCTGAGAGGCTGCTGGGTTTGGTTTAACAATGTCTCGATGGCAGAGTGGATGGCTCAGAATTTTCTGAGATTGGACAACATTTGCTTATCTGGGATGCACAGTGGCTGCTGTACCACACCATAAGAAAAAGGGGTAAGCAAAAAGGAAGCTTCAGACACATTTGCCCCCTTTTATGGAAAAAGCAAGAGCTTTCCCAGAAATCTCTTTAACACTCTTCTCCTTGCATCTCCTGAGCTAGACTGTTTTATATGGCATATTAGTTTGCTAGGAATGCTGTAACAAAATATCACAGGCTGAGTGGCTTAAACAACAGAAGTTTATTTTCTCACAATCTGGATCTCAGAAGACCAAATCAAGGTGCCATCAGGATTGGTTCCTGGCTTGCAGATGGCTGTCTTCTTGCCACTGTATCCTCACATGGTCTTTCCTCTGTGTGCACACACAGGGAGAGAATTGGGTCAGGGTCCCAACCTCATGACCTCATTTAATCGTAATTACCTCTCTAATGGCCCTATTTCCAAATACAGTTTCGTTGGGGATTAGGGTTTCAACATAAAACTTTTGAAGGAACAGAATTCAGTTCATAACATGTGGTTACCTACAGCTGTAAGGGAGGTTGGATATTGGAGATCAGGATTGTCAGGTGCAGCTCAGAATAGGGTTTCTCATTTGGGGTTGGATAATTGTCGTGGGCATTGTCCTGTGCACTTTTTGGTGCTTAGCAGCATCCCTGGCCTCTACCTCTAGTAGATGAAAATAGCAAGCTAGCAAGCTCACTTCCCTGCTCCGCCTTCCAAACTTGGGGCAACTAAACATGTCTCTAAACATTGCCAAATGTACCCAGGGAGTGAGAGTCAAAATCATGTCCTCATCCCCCCAGTTGGGAACCACCAGCCCCTGAACAAAATAAGGGATCTGCTAGTTACAACATTAACATATTATGAGGGAACAGATTATGAGGGGAAGTTGTAGGACAGACAATAGAGCCTGCCACAGGATTCGCTGTGTCTTCTATGATCTCAGTCTGTTATTCGAACGCTGGCTTGAACTCCTGATGTCAGTGTCAGGCCTGCAGCCTGTCTGCGGGGGGGAAAGCTGTTGCCCTTTTCCCCCTTCTTACCCCAGGGCTGGAGATCGCTTGGATGTCTGCGTTGTTACGCTCTCACTCAAGGATTCCTATTTGAACATCATAATTTGAAAAATTATTTGAACTAATGGGAACTTTAATTCCATTGATCCCATTATTTCTTTCTTTGGTCCATCAGCTTTAATCCTGGTTTATACCATACACAGTTTAGATTCTATACTCATAATCAGTCTCTTACAGTTCCTCTTGCTTGCCTTTTTCTCCTTCATCTTACTTGCCGCCCAAACTCCATCTCTAGATCTCCCCAAACTTTTACTTTTCCGTAACTGTAACCAAACAGTAAAAAAAATTACTTTAATACAATTAATAAGACTGATTGCTTTCACTTTAAAAATTCATGATAACAGACCTCAAATGTTTTGCAGGTTCACATTTTCCCTCTTCATGGCAACTATTTCACATCTTTTCTTTCCTCAGATTGTGCTTTCTGAAAACCAGATTCTGTCATCCGCAAAATCTCCTGTATCTCCACTCTTTTCTCAAGGTCCTCTAAGTTCCTGCTCTGAATGAATTCTTTTTGCTCGCCAGTTCTTTCATCTAGAGTGTCTCTGCTGCTTCAAATATCTCTGATCTCTGTTACAGAATTCACCTGATTAGACCTGTCCTGCATAGATAATCCCTTTGGATTAATTTAAACTCGATTTATTAGAGATTTAAATACTTCTACAAAATCTCTTTTACCTTCGCCTTAATGGAGTAACCTAACGGGAGTAATATCCCATCACATTCATAGTCTGCATTCCCATTCAAGAAAGAGGAAGGGATTACATAGGGTGTATATGTGGTGGGAGAAGAATCTTGGTACCAATCTGAGAATTCTGTCCTTACCACCGACGCCATTGGCCAAGATAAAGATAGAAAATTTGAGTTAAAAAAAGTAATAATTATAGTTAACTGAAACGATTGAGTTTGCATCGTGAATACATAATGCACACTGAAATTTAAAAGTTGCAGGATACAGGTGGGTGGCTCAGTTGGTTAAGCTTAGTCTTCCTTCAGCTCAGGTCATGATCTCAGGGTCCTGGGGTCGAGCCCCGAGTCGGGCTCCCTGCTCAGTGGGGAGTCTGCTTCTCCTTCTCCCTCTCCCATTGCCCCTCCCCCCACTCATGCTCGCTTGCTCTCTCTCTCTCTCCCCTTCTCTCAAATAAGTAAATAAAATCTTTTAAAAGAAGTTGCAGGATACATAGAGGCATCATGATGTAAAAATAAGTGAATATAATGAACATGTTAAGCTTTTTTTTTAAAGATTTTATTTATTTATTTATTTGACAGAAACACAATGAGTGAGGGAACACAAGCAGGGGGAGTGGGAGAGGGAGAAGCAGACCTCCTGCCGAGCAGGGAGCCTGATGTGGGGCTCGATCCCAGGACCCTGGGATCATGACCTGAGCCGAAGGCAGACGCCCTAATGACTGAGCCACCCAGGCACCCCCATGTTAAGCTTTTTATTAATTTTAATAAGCAAAGGGTATGTATTTATATATATATGGTTATTTTGTTTCTTCTATCTTTGAGTGTTTATAAAGTACAAATAGGTCTATTTATGTACATGTAATTAGGAAAAACTTTCAGAGAACTGTTTCTCATCTTCTGTATTTTGAAGCATTCAACAACCCCCAACTCTGCTCACATTTCATAATCTTGCTTCTTACCTCATTTCAAAAATAGAATTATTCCAGAGAAAATGGACTCCCCCCTCTAAAACAAGCAAACAAACAAACACAAAGAAACTACAACTACCTGCCTTTCTATGGATGTTCTGCCTCTGTTCTTTCTGAGGGATACCTCTTCCACATGGACACTCTATCTCATCCCCTACCATCTGCTGGAAGACTTTTGCCCCTTTAATTACTTCAGATCTCTTCTAAATCATACTTCTCTTTGTATAGGATAAGTTTTTTTAACATGCCAGCATGATGTAATGTCTCCCAACATAAACAAACAACAAAAAACAAAAGCAACATTTCCCTTCCATTATATTCCTGTATTTCTCTGTTCCCTATTATAGATGATTTCTCAAAAGAATCTAAAATACTATCTTGTTCACTTTTCCAGTTTCATTCTTTAGCCTAGCCCAATCAGACTTTTATCCCCATCAACCTTCTAAAGCTTCCCTCTCTGGTCACTAAGAACCTTCATATTGACATGTCCCAATATTTGATTCTCAGCCGTATTTTATTCGAACTCACTACCTTATTTTAATAAGAGAGTAAGGAGTTGATTCCTCTCTTCTAGGAAATATATCCTTCACTTGAATTTCAAGATGCCTCATTCTCTCATTTCCTCCTATATCCATGGCTTTCCCAATTCCTTTGCTGTATCCACCTCCCTGCCTCTGATTGCTTCAAACTGTGTTCCTCTAAGGTTCAGCGCTTGGCCTTCTTCTCACTTCTTTATACTCACTCTTTAAATTATCTCACTGAGTCGCCTACTTTTATTTTGTATATACCATTTATATGCTGGTGGCATCCATATTTGTCTCTCCACCCTGAGCTCCAGTTTTAACAGATCCAAAACGGGACTCTTGATTCTCTGCCCCTTCAAACTGTTTTTCCCATTCCTTTAAGGGCCATCAAAATGCATTCAATTTCTTGTGATAAAAATCTTGATCCTTTTCTTTTTCTTTCACCATATATCCAATATATCAGAAATTTGTCACTCTCCTTTAAAATAGAACCTGGATATGGTAAACAATTTCAACCTCCTAGTCCAATCCCACTTACCCTTTCTCCTCAGGGTGTTTAAAATGTAAATCAGAATATTATCACTGCCTGCTTAAACCCCAAAAGACTGCCTCCGTGACTTCAGCTCCTCTCTCTCTTCTCCTTGTTCACTTTGATTTTGAGCACACAGAGCCCATTCCCACCTTTGAGCCTTTGCACTAGCTGTTACGTCCATCTGAAACACACATCCTCTAGGTCGCCACGTGGATAATTCCTCCTTTCCTCAAGTAGCTGCTCAAATATCACCTCATCAGGAAGAATTTTCCCAGCCAGGTGTTAAAATACCACTTTCTCCTGCGGTCACACTCTAGCCTTTCACCAGTTTTGATTTTTTTCTTTATGGTGCTTTTTCCCTACTTGTCATCTTATTATATTTTAATCAGTTTACTCGTTTGTGATGTGTCTTCATAATTAGAACAGAAGTCTATGAATGTGTCTTTTCTCACTGAGTTTCCATACCATAGGAGACTGCCTGCCTCATGGTAGGTAGCCAGTAAATATTTGTTGAATGAATGAACAATAGAATTTAACATAGCATAGGATGGGAAACTACTTTGACTCGAAAGTCATACAACCATTATTCCTAAACATTCAAGGCCATATTCCTCTAAGGTTCCTGAATTTTACCATGTTGCTGGTTCAGTCTTCCCCTTTTCTGCATCTTCCCTCTTCTCCATTTTTCTTCTCCCTTTCCTCTCTGCTGTAGTCAGAGAAAAACTGCATAATCCCCACAACCTTATTAGAAAATTATTTACCATAACAGAATAGTTAGTGAAGCCCTCGTTTTTATGACTAAAATGCCCCATTAAGAAATCTTCATAAACAAAACTCTTCCATCCCTAGTGGGGATTATGCTTGTCTCCTGGCAATGCTCATGTGGAAATCTTAATCTCTCTCTCTCTCTCTTGTTTTGCCTTTCCTTTTCACGCTAAAATGGGATAGCATTATAATAGAGATGTGCCAAGTCTGGCTGTTCAGTGAGGCACCAGAGTCACCAGGGCATGCTACCTCCTAAGGCAGCGTATTTCAATTTCTAACAGCTCTAATTTTAAAAATGCTCTTTTTATATGATGAGCTAATATTTGCCTGGCTGTAACTTTGATCCACTGGTACTATTTCTGCCCGCTAGGGCTCCTAAGCACAACTATTTCCTGAGTAGAAATAGAACAGCTGCTTAACACCTCACATATGCTATTGCTTTATATAGTTGAAAATTGTAAATCCCCCAGCCTCCAGCACCTCCACCGTATGCTTTGTCAGCCTTCTGTTCTCTGTTGTAAATAAATTCAGCTCTGTAGCCTTTCCTCAAATGACCCATTTCCCAAACACTTGATTACTTCTGAACTCGAGAGAGAGGATAAAGCCTTTTCTGGGAAAACCAGCCATTTCTGGGACATTTTATTTCAGGGGGGAATAGATAGTATTATGTAAATTGTGAATTCTGATTTTAGTAACTTTATTTAATTGCAGTTTATTTACAGTAGCACATGTGTATTGATTTATTCAATAAACATTATCAGGTGTCTCACTAGGTGTAAAGAACTATACCAAAAATAAAATAAGCATAAGACATTGCCACTGGTCTTGAAAGTTTGATTCAGTTTGTGCAATTAGTGAATTTTCTTCTGAGGTTTAAAATACCTTTCTTCTATGCCCGATGCTCTTGTTGAAGGATGCATGGGGCTTTAGTAGCATTTTTAATGCACCTTTAGGGTTAAGGGGTTCCAGGGCTGAACTGAAGGGAGCTAAGTCACTAGGCTATTTCCCTGGTGATGAGTCCTGCATTTTGACTCCCTCTGGGTAAATGGTAGCTGCATTCATTTCATTAACTTGTGGGTTATAAGTTAATTTAGGGGGAATATGCTATTATAGATTTGGATGAGTTCCATTAAACTCCATTAAAACTTTGACTGTAGGAAGCATTAATAGAGCTTCAAAGTCAGTCAATCAAAAGATTGATGGAGTATATAGAATGGAATGTTAAATGGAATATTTGATATGAACTATTAAATCTTTCAGAGGAATTCTTTTTCAATTTTAGATAGGGATTTGGGGATTGTCCTTCTAATGTATGTATCTGTGTTAATGCTGTGCATGGAAATAGTATAAGATATTTAATTAGGGTTTTCTATGATTTTATTGTAACGAATTAATTTATCAATTTAAGTCCCCAGTGAATTCTTACAAACTAGAATTGCCTAACGGTGATAAATAAGGAAGATTTCTGAAGATTTTTGAAATTCATAAATACCTGTACAATTTCAGAAGGAGAACCAACCTCTCTTTTGTCCCAGGAAGTCGCCAGGTGCTTCTAATCACATTTTTACTTACTCAATATAATTTTTGAGGTACATATTACTTTTTATTATCCTCATTTTTCATTTGAGAAAACTGAGACTCACAAATTTATGCTAATTTCCAATATAATTGAGCAACACTAGTATTTACATTTAGATCTGCTTTATTCTAAATCTTAGAGATAGAATAGTTGCTATTAATGTATTATACCGGGCTGTCTGTTGAGCAGTAATAATTATAATATGATAATCCAACCTCAGTTATTAGAATATGTTGTTAGTTAACTATGAGTAGATAATATGAATAGTGAATGGATCGTTTCTGGATTCATGAAAATCCAATTAAAGAAGTACAGGTAAGAGAAAGAAATTACATGATTATACTCTTGATAGGGTTCACAGCATTCAGGAAAAAATATTTTATTTCCAATGTAGAGGAAAAAAGCTATATCCCAGAGAGGTTAAATAACTTGCCCACAACTGCACAGCTGGAAAAATGCAGGGCTGAAATATAAACCCAGTCTGTCTGCCTTTATAAACTGGTTCTTTTTATACCAGAAGAAATGACTTATATTTGGCTTCAATTTCATCTGAAATCAAATAAATGGATAGCCAAACATGAATGAGGGAAGAGGACTGTTTTTTGTCTTTTTTTTTTTTTCTTTTGAAGATACAATAAAAACATAACCAAGGGCAGTACCCTAAAGCAAAATAGCTCCTGTAATTTCTTCTAAAAATATGAACGGCACATACTACACCATTTGCTTTGTTTTAGTTGGAGTGAGTGATGCTAGGTGTTGCAAAAGACAAATCATACAATCCCTGCGGCTTAACACAAAATATGTTTATTTTCCTCTCCCATGTTGTCAAATGGGGATCAGGTCTTTCCTTTCCAGTGACTCAACTTCCATCTTTTAGCTATGTCGTTTGAAACCCAGGCTGCCAAAATCTCCACAGAGGGGTCAAAGAGTATGGGCTTCGTGTAGGATGATTTTAAGCACCAGGCCTGAAAATGGTTCCCATCACTTTTATTTACATCCCAGTGGCAAGAACCTGATCAGGTAGCTGCAAGCCCATTGCAGAGGAGCCTGGTGCCTGTGCAGGAGCCTGAGAGTATTTGGAGAGCACTTCGAGTATGTGCCACTCTTCAAGAAGACTTCGGTTAACACATTTCTTCCTCTTGCCAGACACCTAATACACACTCACAGGCGAACTGAACACATAGCTGAGCCACTGTAATGCAATCAGAACTGAGTGGGACAGCATGCTAGGTAGGAGGAGATTGCCCTGGCCAGCAGGAAAAAAAGAATGCCAATATTGTGTTGTAAGTGGAAAGGAGAAAATATGAAGTGTTTTAAGGGGTAGCCTGGAGAGGTTTGAACAGGCATTTCCAAATCAGAACATTGCCTTCGTGATCTTGCCCCAAAGCAGCAACAACTTACCCAGAGAAAGAACTTGATAAAAGTTTGGTTTGCCTTTTCCTTTATTGTTTCGATTCTTCATCTTTGGAAAACAGCTAAGATGAATTAAAGGTTTATTGTTTGAAATCGCCAGGCTAAAACTAATATATTTGCGCAGCCATACAGGCATTAGTGCAATGAGTCAGTCAAAATTTCAGTGATTTTTAGGATGATCAGACTACTTTGAAAGATTAGATAGAAAAGCTCAAAGAGCACAGTAGCCCTAACTAATATAATACGGAAAGGATTTCAAATTGTTATAAAGATGGAAAAATAAACAGAAGTGTAGGAGGAGATTTTCATTGTCAGTGACAAGATCACTGTTTAGAAATTATTTTGCCGGCTGAGCCATTTCCAGATTAGATTATTATTAAAGAATAGTGGGGGGGGGGATTGAGATTTGAGTATATTTGAATTTCTTTTTTTCAATTACTTTCTATTGCTTTCTATGCTTTCTATTACATATAAAAAGAGAATCAGCCTGTTAGTAGGTCACCGAGGATAAGTAAGTGAATTAGGCCACTAGATTGCAACTAGTCTTGAAGCATTCTGAAAACATTGACATTTAACCACCTCCTCTCTTCCATTTTAATACAAATAAACATTTATTTTTCCAGGCAGATAAATATTTGTTTTAGGGGTAATGACACAAACATATTAATTTTCTTTTCAGCAACTGTTGACTTTTTGGTTGATTTTATGCAATATACTACTTGGACAAATACATTTTGTAGTTATATCAGTATCATGATTGATAGCTTGAATAAAGTCATGCTTGATTGAAAACTCAGACAGAAATTTGAACTGAATGGTTGAAAAATGCCATATTAAAGATGTCTGAAAAACTGGTAAATAAAGGAAAATACTTATCCTGCCTTTCCCACATGAGCTGTACTCTTAACTAAATACTACCTGAGAAACGTCTACATAAAAATATCACAAGCAACACATTCAAAAGAAATGTCAAAATTAGAATATCACCATTTTTGCAACCCTAACAAATTAATAAAGATAGGCCTAAATGATTGATGGCTTTTAATATCATAAAATGGTAGGCAGCCAGACATTACAGGTCTCCTAATGCAAGAACATAGCACTGCCTATATAGTTTCACAAGAGAGAACCTGAGTCTGCTCCAGCCTCTAATTTGAAAGATATACAGAGAACAGAAGAACATACTGAATTGCACTATGTGATTGCAACTAGCAGAATCCAGACTATAGAAGATAACCCTGGAAAAGAAAACTATTTCCTGGAAGGAAACTATTGATTTAAAAAAAAGAAAAAAAAACCTTGAAAGATGTAATAAGATTTAAAAATGAGCAAAATAAAATTGTAGTATTTACGTAAGTACATTTAGGGATTACAATTAAAGTCAGACCAGTGATCACTTTAGGAGGGAGGGGAGGGCTGTGATGGGAATGTGGCCCATGGAAGCAGTTTCTAGGATGAGTAGCAAAATTCTATCTTGAAGTGAGCTGTGGTTATAGTTTTATAGGTCTTGAACTGATTTGTTAAGCCATACATATCTTTTTGTTAGGCTTACTTTATCTTACAATGAAAAAGTTTTAAAATATTTAATAAATATTCAGTGTAACGAATATCTAAAACTCTCCAAAATATTAAACAAAGATGTATGTGAGTAGATATAACTGGTACTTGAATTTATTGCAAAGAAAACCTAATTGTAAAACTACTTGGAGTGCTTTGTTAACCACTTTCACTGCAGACAATTTTCTTTCCCACCTTTTACTGTCAAACAACTTGGTTACCATTTTTTTCCCCCAATCCAAAAGACATATTGATTTTACTAGGAGGCTAAATGATACCATTTTACTTCTCCCAGCCTATTTCTTTCTAAGGTTCTAAATTTCAGATCTATCATTTTTGACAGTACTTTTTTTTTTTTTTTTTTGTCTGCCTCACCATTTCCCCCTGCTAGTTTAAATGTCCTTTAGGATTACTTTTTCTGAATCAGAACATCATAAGTGTTGTATTAAATATATATAGAATGAGATGAGGTTTTAAGATAGCAGCAATGTTCTTGTAAGAGAACCATACACTGAAAATAAGAGGAAATAAGAAAGTAAGGAGAAGATTTCTTCCAGGTGCTTAAAGTAACAGAAAAAAAAAAAAAAAAACGCATTTCAAAGGTTATTTGTCTAGGCTACACAGTAAAGTTATTTGTCCAAACTGCAAAAGTAGCCATACAGGTACCAAATTTAACAAGAATAGTATATTTGTTGATATGTTTTTGTAGATATGTTATAGACTCATTACACCGGCCCATTCTGAATTGGACTCTAGAATGGGAATTTGTAAGTATAAGTCAGTTTCTGACACCACATAACCAAGGCATATAAAAGTAAGTTGACTCTATGTCTGCTAAATGCAAGGTAGAGAGGTGAAGGGGACAGATGTGCCTGTCAATGCAAGGATCTTATCGCATGTCAGGCCTTAGGCAGTGCTCCATAACTATAGAATTAATGATTTAAGAAGAAATCTGTAATTAAAGCGTGCCTGCTTGTGTATGCTCGTGTGCATATATAAAATCCTTATTTGTGAGCAGAGTGAATTGGTATTTTCCGAGCCCGAGGAATGGCCATTTTTCTTGGCCTCGGTATCTGACTCCACCCATCTGTAGATTTTCTTTAACATCTTATGAACTTATTAATAAGGTCCTATGTCCAGTCTAACTTTTAAAATAAAATTTGTTAATAACACTTTGCTGACTTGTATGAATCTTCTACCTTTTTTAGTTCGAACTTCTGAGGCGATGCTGTATGTTGCCTATAGAGAGCTTTTCTAGGGCACCTAAGAGATTTGTGGGTCAGTTCAGCCAGGACACAGCATCGGGTTAAATAGAGTATTGTGGGCCAACAAGTCAATTAACTGAAAAATGAAAGTATTTGTTATAGCATAGTAACCCACATGTGTGTAATCTGGAGCTATATCATCAAGAATTGATTGCAGTACTATTTTCAAACGATATGCTAGGTTATAAAGAGACACATTTTTCTGAATATTTGTAGAATCTGTACCTAATGTGACTGGAGTGAGTTCCAGGGTCATATAGGTGTATTTCTCCCTTCAGTCTCATTTTGATATCTGCCTTTTGGGGGAACAACACAATTTCCCGTAGTCCATGGTGTTATCAAAAAAGCAGTGACCAGATGCTTCCTAACTTTTGAATCTTTTTTCTTGATCATATTGGCTATGATCATTTGGTGAAGAAAACCTTGTTTTTACTACCATAGGCTTAACTACCACTTCTCAGCTATGGGTTTCCTGAAAGGAAAGTCATGTCATTAGGTACTGGAATGTTTGCCTCTTCTCCTTCCCGAACCTTCTCCTTCCCGAACCTGAGGCCTGGCAGAGCCTCACATCTGCCACATCTGACATAGAATTCATTCGCTTTCCCCCAGATCAGAAAGCACCCTTAATTTTTGTTTTTTGTGTATTTATGATCTCTCAAAGAAGCTCTCCTAACCAAAATAATGTTGATCATCTCAGGACCACGGGACCCAAAAAGATAGCAGTGAGAGGTCGCTTTATATTTAAGATGGTTTTGTCTATTGTTAGGCCCCACACACTCCGTCTCAGGTCACGCTGGACTTGTTCCTGGAATCACCTGAGCCAGGAGCCTGGGAGTCAGCTGTTTTACCTCACTGATCCCACTATCGTCTATCAAACCTCTTCCCTAGTTGCTGTGTTCTGCCTCCTTAACCTTCTTTTTCTCCATCCTCTCTGTGCTTGCCTTAACCCAGGCCCCCTTAACTCCTCTTTCTGACTTTAGGCTTGTGTTCTTATCAAGTCTCCAGACCAGCAGTCTTTAAAGCGAGGTGAAAGATACTCAAAAGACCAAAGTCCAAATATTTATGGCTTGAATATCTAAAACCTTTATGAACTGATATAGTTGCATTTTTATTATTTCCACTCAATCTTCTTTGAAACTATTTGACAAGTTATCAAATAGGCTGAGCAAGTGTTGATAATTCCTTTGAATGGAGAGGATGGAGTGAAGTGTTTGAGGATTTGCTGGCAAATGAGTGATGGGAACATTTATATACTGAGTTGGATATATATATAGAGAGAGAGAGACAGACAGACAGACAAACATGTAGCCCTGCATTCTTTGTTTTTCTCTCTGGAAGTTGGCAGTTTGGTGAAAAAGACTTGCAACAAGTAAACTACCCTTATTTGGAGGCTCTAGGATACTTTTTGTGACAAGAATATTTTCTGAGTCAAAGTTATCATGGGACATTCTATTACATAGATTATAGAGTCAGATACAGTATGTTCTATGTTGTTTTATGTGTAAAATTCTGTAGAGTAATTCTTATGCACTGTGAAGTTTGAGAATGCTAGATTAAAAGAAGGAATAAAAAGAATTCTTTGTGCAGAGAGCTCAAGGGCATTTAAGTCATTGGTCCTTTAAGACAATTACCGTATTTCTGGAGGAGAATGTGAGATGTTTTCAGTGTTCCTCCTTGCCTGCATACTTAACTACATTTTATCTAATCATTTACAACCAATTATATTAATAAAAGCTAAAGACCTAGATTTTATTTGATAAAAGAGTAGAAGCTTAAAGCAACTAAGATTGAGTTGAGACTCTATTCTTGCTCTCTGGATTTGAATATTTGTGTGTCCCCAGATACCTATTTTGAAGCCTAATCCCAATGTAATGGTATTTGAAGGTGGTGCCTTTGGAGATAATTAGGTTGGATGAGATATTGGAGGTGGAGCCCCCATGATGAGACCAGTGCCTCTATAAAGGGATGTAGAGTACGGAGCTCTCTTTGCCATATGAGGACAGAGTGAAGACTGTCATCTATGAACCAGAAAGAGTATTCTTCCCAAATATCAACTCTGCCGGTGCCTTGATCTTAAACATCTCAGCATCTAGAACTATGATAAATACATGTTTTTGTTTAAGTGACACAGTCCATGGTATTTTTGTTAGAGCAGCCTTTATTGACTAAAACAGCTGTATTTCAATGGGAGCCAGGCAGAATCACTGTAAATCCTTGCATGCAGCCCATGAAGTACATGCTTAGACAGAATCAGTTCTCTTGCTAATAAAAAGAGTCTCATCACTTCAGACATTCCTTATCTGAAGCCAGTGATAATATTGCATCTGTTTACTTATTAGATTTTTACCTTAAACCTAACAAAATGGAGACTTTAGAAAACAAGAATTAAATTTCAGATTTTTAAAGTAATTTTTTTAGACTGTTGTTTGCAGCATCCTTCAGTTTAGAACATTAAGTTTTATTGAAGGGCTCCTGTTGGGGGCACCTGGGTGGCTCGATCAGTTAAGCGTCATCTACTTTTGATTTCAGTCCAGGTCATGATCTCAGTTTTGTGAGATCAAGCCCAGTGTCAGGCTCTGCACTGGGCATGGAGCCTGCCTAGGATTCTCTCTCTCCCTCTGCCCCTCCCCCGCTCATGCGCACTCGCGCATTCTCTCTCTCTCTCAAATAAATAAGTGAATCTTTAAAAAAAAAAAAGGGAGGGTTCATGGCAGAAATTGAGCCGCAGCCAGGAGCAGTTATCACAGAGATGTGGAGGTCACCAAGGTAAAGGCCACAATAAACACCCGCACAGCCTAGCCTAGGTTTGCCATTGACTTACACAGACATTTAAATTTCATTGTGAACCTTTTCTTGTAAAGATTCTGACATGTTAAATGAATTTTTTTCGTATAATTTGAAGCTATCAGGCTACCTTATAACTAGTGCTGTCAATGCATTTAGTGAGTTATATGAATCCAAAGGAAAATATACTAGAGTTTCTATTTCTTCTAAATGGCAGAAGTTGCACAGATGTAGCTTTCACAGAGCAGAATTAGATTTCTTTTTTAGGTGGTATTAGAGTTACTTTTCATTCTTAGCTAAGACCACTTAATATTTTTTAAAATACAGTGATTTTGATGACTGAACAGGGTAAAAAAAGTCAAATAGCAAATTTAGTTGAATATATTAAAGTTTCTACCCAAATCTGATCCCTTGGGAAAAAAAATTTAGAAAATGTTCTTATTTTGTTTGTTCTTATGCTATATTTGTATCGTAAGGTATGGTTTTATTTTCTATAGTGGTTATTGTTGAACATTTGTGTGTCAGTCTAATAAAATTTCTAAAACATACTGTTGCCCAAAATAAAGTGAAACAGGTTGATAGGATATCCGAATGTGAACTAAAATGTTGACTATTACATGCTGTAATATTAACAGCACGTCTCCAAACCAGAGTCACATGAAGGATCCTGCTTACTGTAGTGCTACGCTGCCCAGTGAGTAAAGGTCATTGGAGACACAGGGCACACTTCTCTTTATCTGATGTAAACTTGTTCTTCTCGTTCTCCTTTTCTCAGAGAAAACCTATTTTATAAACTTTTACTGACCTCTCCCCAGGCATAATAGTGCATTTTCTTCCCCTTTTATCCAAATTGAATCTCACATGCTTTCCCTGTGCTTGCATGGTGCCCTTGGTTTTACTTCGTTGTAGACTTTATCATGTGTCATTGAGTTTTTGACTTGTCTCCGTCGCCTCTATTTGATTTTGAAATGCTCAAAAGCATGATTCCTGTACCTATCTGTCTCAGTGTCTGTCACACTTCCTGATACTTTATGTGCACTTGAGCACATTAAAGAGTGAGCTCTGCAGTTTCATTAAAGTCTCCATCTAAATTTTTATCTTATTTAAATCAAAATATATAATATTTAGTGTAGTTTGATCATGTTATGTACAATCTTTAGTTTGGTAGACTGGAGTTCCTACTACACTGAGCTACTACTGAAAAGAAGTCAAGTTTTGACTAATTTGGACAGAAATTGAGAGGAGAGATACAAGTGGAAGTACTTTCCTTGATAGCTCAAATGTTCAGTAAAGATTTATTGAACACATGCTATGTGTCAGGCAGTGTGTTAAGACATGGGGCTACAAAATGAGTAAGGCAGCATACTGTCAATCCAGGACAGCAGTTAAGAGCAAGAACTTGAGGGTTGCTGGAAGTATCTTTGATTTGGCCTACCTCTTTGGCGTGAGCAAATTACTTATTGTATTTTATTGTTTTTTAGAAATTTTAGAAATTAGAGAAATTGCTTATAATCTTATATCTCAAAACTTAACTATTCATGTTTTGGCATAATTATTATTCCCAACAGTTTACCCCTTCTCTCTATATATCAATTCCAAAACTGGGACCACAACATATATGTACTTTTGTATATCGATTTTTGTTTGTTTGTTTGTTTTACTCAGCATCTCTATATTATTCCTTCATGTTATTACACTGACTTCAAAAATATTGTAGTAACAAATCTCTCCTATTACTGAGTATTTATATTATTTTCTATTTTTCTTTTGATAGTGCTATAAAAAACATACTTGGCTTTTTGTAAAATTGATTTTGTAAAATGGATTACTAGATAACAAATTTGTGTCAAAGGATTTAAGCATAGGAAACAAATTCATCAAGGTTGCTGAAATCTATTGGTTTAAACAGTTTTGAGATTTTCTTCATGGATTATGAGATTAGTTGAAAATAGTAATAATTATTATATTTCTTTCTTTCCTTTTTTTTTTTTTTTTGGATCTTATTATTTTGCCCAGAAATTCTAATGTCTAACATGTTAAAAAAAAAATGGGCTTTCTTAGATTTTCAGCCACCAAATTTTAATGTTGAATCCCCTAGTTTTTATCCATAAATATAATTTGGGTATTGGTTTAAGAGGATTGTATTTATCAGGTTAGGAACTTTTGACTTGTTGATGTGATAGAGATTTTCTAATACTGAAAATACCAGAATTCTCATTATAAACTAATTAATAATGATGAGATATTATTATAATGTATTGAAATCAATCTTATGGTATTTTTTTAGAATTTTAATGGATATTCATATGCATAATTGATCTATTATATGTATTATATACTTATATAAAATATATATTTTTTGTTTTGGCTTTTGTACCACTTCATATTTATTGTATGAATTACGAATTTTTAAAAGACAAGGAATGTTCCATTACAATTTGAAAGGCCAACTTCTAAAACCTTAAGCTTTAATATATCCATTTTAAACTATAACATTCAATCCATACTATCCTCTCATTTTCTTATTCTCAGAGCAGTTCTTCTCATTCATCATTGTCATCATCATCATCATCCAATTTTCTGGTTCCTTGAATGAACCATTGTCTTTCAACTTCACTTTTCTCTCCCATTTCTATACAGCTAGTCACCTCAACCCCTAAACTAATCCAAATTTAGCCCAACATCCTGCTATCTAATTCCAAAATTCAGGCAGTTGAAAAAATTCCAGCTCCCTTCAGGGAATTTCCAGTCATACTTAAGATGGATCCCAGGGCTACCTGCAAAATAATGGAGTAATCCCAGCATAATACACACAAGAACATACTAGGGTATAAACTGAAGGAGGGTATGAATTTTTGACTCTCGTTGATGCTTGTACCCTGCACATAGAAAAGTACACAGTATGTTGGTTGAATAAATGAAAGGACATATTCCCTCAATTCCTACTGTGTTAGCCGTCTTCCCTCTATTAAATTTTCTCATGTTTCACCATTTTCATTCTTAACTCGGCCTGACCTGTGCCCTGATCAAATCTTCAATCTCAGTGGTCACTATGTGCCCTTTACACATTACACTTGAGGATTACTGAATTAATTCCAGTTCTCTGAATCCACCCTACATGCTCACAATTCCATGCTTTGCTCAAGTTGTTAATGCTTCCTGGAATAATCTTGGTGCCATTTTCTTTTTTTTTTTTTTTTTGTCTGTTCAGTTCCTCTTCCTCCTCCAAACTCAGCTTAAAAGCTAGCTATTATTTGAAGTCTTCCCTGACCACTTTCCTCTGGATTAAATTTCTCTTCTTTCTTCTCTCATCATATGCCATGCATCCTTCTCTTGCAGCATTTATACCACCATGTCATGCATATCATGCATGCTTTCTTACTTCTCTACATCTTCCTCTGATTTGTGAACACCTCAAAGATAGAAACTATTTTCAACTTCTGGGTCCCTTCCACCTTACACAATGTCTGTCACATTCATTATTAATGCATCAATAGGAATTTAGATTATAAATCAGCATCCATTTATCTCCTTTGCTTCATGGCATTTGTCACCTTTTATGATATTATTTGATTTTTTACATAAAAATAATTGAATTTCTGAAAATGTTGACTTTATATATTTTCTTTGAAAAGTAAAAATTAAAAGATCACTTAATAGCTACAGATTTGTGTCTAAAGGAAACTAGAACTCCAAAATGGGTGGAAAAGTTTAATTTGTGAGGATTTTAGTTTAACTTTTTTCTGTTTATGTAGCATCGCTGCTCTCTGCTTCAGTGTGTGAGCAGAGCATTCCTAGTGGGTTGGGAGTCAGTGAACAGAGGCTCCAAATCTGATGGATGAATCACTGGTGGTGACTGCGGGTTCTGCTGATTCAGTGTTAACAATTTTAGGCAAAGTAGATGAGCCAGTCAACCTTGGACTAATTCATGCTGTTTTCTATTTCTTTTGCCTTTTTTTTTTTAATTGCCAACCTACTCATTAACTCCTGAAAAGAAAGAAACCTAGGGAGAAAGAAATGCAAGTTAGAGCATAGTTAGGGTTACTGTCTCTGAATGAAAAATGATTCCAAAGGCATTTAGAGTAAACCTATATCATCTCAATGCCAAACTCAAATTAACATATGTATCTTCTCTTATTTTCTTATTTCAAATAAAATTAGATAATCTCTTCAGTCTACCACATTTTGAACCTAATGGGTAATCTTCCTAAAGGAGACAATATCCTTGAAATATTTTTTTATAATCTGTATTTTGGTTTAATTTCCTTTCTCTGATCCATTTTTGTCAATAATACTTGACTCTTTCTTTGCCACTTTTTTTTTTAATATAAATCTTTTTTTTCATTGTATTGCTAATGTCAGTTCTCTTCAGGTAGTAGTCTTTTCATAAATGGAAAGTATGGAAAATGGAGTTTCTGGCTGCAACTTACTTTATTATGCTTAGGTCTCATCACCCCTCAGAAACCCAGATATCCTCATAAAATGGACGTGTATTCTTTTATCTGTAGCGCTTTTGAAAGTTAATCATAGTAAACAAATACTCTTTAAAATACCATAACTATCTTGACTAAAAATGTAGACCATAAGAATTATTATTAAAGCACCTTAATTTTACATTTTAATGTTTTCTAACTAGAAGGAGTAACATATATCTGTAGGACAATGTAAAAATGGTGAATTCTTTAGTGGTCAGAAGAATAATAGTCTCATAAAATTTTGAAAATGGATTATCTGGGGGAGCCTGGGTGGCTCAATTGGTTGGACAGCTGCCTTCAGCTTGGATCATGATCCCAGAGTCCTGGGATTGAGCCCTACATTGGGCTCCCTGCTCACTGGGGAGTCTGCTTCTCCTTCCCTCTGCTTTTGTGCTCTCACTTGTTCTCTCTCTCTCCCTCTCAAATAAATAAATAAAATCTTAAAAAAAAAAGAAAAAGAAAATGGATTATCTACTATGCATAGGACACTGCTAAACACTTAGAGAAACAAATACATATGTTAGTGTCCTTGTTCTCAAGGGGTTTATATAGCAAATTATTTTTATTGATTTTTATTGAGTTTTTAAAAGTTTGCCTTACTTGGTAACAACTGACATTTTCTGAATAACAGTGATATGCAGGCACGTGTGTGGGACTTAAATCAACAGGGGAACCTTCTATGTGTTTGCAGAATGAGGTCTGTCATCTTAATTTCTTGCTTAGTGAAAAGCTCTTGATCATCATATACTTCAATAGGAGAAAAGAAACTCTCTTTCCAAAATATGAAAGCTTTTTATCTGGATGGAGGTGAGTACATTAGTATCTGCCACTTGATCTCACTTTATTGCATTACAGGGGGTCATAATCATTGAGAATAAATAATAATTTGTTGACATATAGTGGTCTTGTTTGACTAAAACTAATAATCACTCAATGGCTTCCTGCCCTTTTGTCAGATTCAATATTCTCATTGTTGAGTTGTTTTATGTTGATGAGCACATTGGGATATGTTTTTTTCAAAAATTAAATTTTCCATAATAATTATGAGAATTTTATGTGTTGACTTGAATGGGTCACAGCGTGCCCAAATATTTAGCTAAACACTATTTTTAGGTGTGTCTATGAGTATGTTTCTGAATAAGATTAGGATTTGAATTGTTGGACTCAGGAAAGAAGATTGCACTCCCCAATGTAGGTGGATACATCTAATTATTGAGGAATTGAATGGAAAAAAAGCAAAAAAAAAAAAAAGGGGGGGAGGGAATTTATTCCTTTTGCTTTTAAAAATGGCAAATCACCTCTTTTAAAACAATGATTCTCAGCAGTACCATCTAAAATTATGGTGCCTAATCATTCTTTTTAAAATCTGAAAAGTCCCAGAGAAGTTAGCATGTGATCTATACTATGTATGTTGCTAGAGGAAATTTATAAAAACATAAATTTTATTTTTAGAAGGGATCTTAGAAACCATCTTCTTCAAGACTCTGCCATCCCTCATTCATCTCTTCTTTCCACTTTATAGATGAGAAAACAGACTGATGGTGACTAAACAATCTGGCTAGGATCAGACAGTTGGGCAATCAGACAGGTTTCTTAAGTCTTCTTTCAAGTACAACCTATGAAAATTGGCAGATTAATCTCTAGCCCCCACCAACAGCAATAACAGAGACATTGGCCTTACTTGCTTAAATGAATGAGCTGTGACATCAGTTTCTCTTGCACTTGGACTATGATTTACACCATTGGCTTCCCTTGTTCTCAGGCCTTTGAACTAAGACTGAACTACACTACTGGGCCTCCAACTTTCAAATGGCAGATAATGGGATTTCTTAGCCTCCATAATCACATGAGCCAATTCCTTCTGGTAAATCTATCTATCTATCTATCTATCTATCTATCTATCTATCTATCATTTATCTATCTATCTATCTATCTATCATCTATCTAAATCTTTTACTATTGGTTCTACTTCTCTGGAGAACCCTGACTCATACAGTAATTAACCCTTTAGGTCAAGGAACTCTGAAAAAGGTCTTCTGTTGGGTTAGCAGTATGAGGGAGGAGGATCCATACTGTCTTGTCTCACTGTTCTGCTTCTAGTTGTCCAGATCTGTGCAAGAGTCTAAAAGGCTGAATCTCTGAGAGAACTCTATATTTTGACCAGGTAAGTCACAGAAAGGGGACTCTGGAGTCAGTGAATGAGGGATAAATACACAAGAATAGAGAGCTGGAGAAGGGGATTCCTAATTTTGTGTATAAACTAACAAAATCCCAAGTTTGCTCACCCCTCAAGCTGTGCTTGAGCAGAACACACCCTAAGTAGCATAGCAAAGGCTTTGAGAAGAGAAGGAACATATAAAATCCCATTCAAGTTCTAGGCCAACTCCTGAGTGGCTCATGTGATAAGCACACATAAACAGCACAGCAAGGGCTTTGATAACGAAATGGATATTTAAACCACTTTCCATAGAAGGCACAACAGACCTTACAGTCTGGACTTAATCAGATGATTTCCTATTACAACAAACAAACAAATTATTAATTTCCACATAATTTAACAGAACCCATAGACTCAAAACATATTTAAAATGTCCACAATACAATCCCAAATTACTCAATATTACTGGCAACCAGGAAAAAAAAAAAGTAACCAATTCTCTAGCTAAAAGACAATAAACAGATGTAAGCGTGAAATGACCTGGGTGTTGAAATGATCAGACAATGACTTTAAAGTAGCTCTTGTAACCATGCTTCATGAAGCAAAGGTGAGCACTGTTGAAACAACTGAAAAGAATACAAATTTTTAGCAAACAAAACAAAACAAAAAACTATTAAAACATGGAAACAGGGGCACCTGGGTGGCTCAGATGGTTAAGTGTCTGCCTTCAGCTCAAGTCATGACCCCAGGGTCCTGGGTTTGAGCCCCTCATCAGGCTCCCTGCTCAGCGGGGAGTTGGCCTCTCCCTCTCCCTCTGCCTGCAGCTCCCCTTGCTTGTGCTCTCTCTCTGTCAAATAAATAAATAAAATCTTAAAAAAAAATTAAAAAGTAAAAAAATGGAAACATTATTAATGAAAAATACAGTATTTCAAATTTTCAAAATTCATAGGTGGATTTAGGAGCAAAATGGAGTTGAGAAAAAGAAAAGCCAGTGAATCTTGCAAATATGAATCAGACAAAAGCTTCAAACAAAGGTAGGATGGCTGGGGCCTTAGTTAAAGAAATCATGCAATACCTAATATTGGTGCATGCTGTCGCTGAACCAACTATGTAAAATTCATCAAAAACAAAAAATAGGACCACGTAGTGAAAAGGTGAGGAACATTATAGTAGAGAATATGTGCATTTCATTTTAAATGCAATTAGCTTTGAGATTATGTACGAAGTAGGAAATTCTTTGAATTTAAGTGTCTTCATTTTTACTTCATAAGTTGTATGAGGTTCAGTGGAATAATATAAGATATATATCTATGGAAAAAGAGGGGGGGATGTATGTTTATAAAACTCAGTGAAGTGTGCCAACTTTTAATGTCTTACTCCTGAACTATATTTTGAACTATTTATCATTCTATTCTAAAGCTTGATTGAGATAATTAGCATGTGGAAGAGAATTTCTAATGCACTTTCTCTAAAAATTATTTGACCATTCAATCCTTTTTTTCATGAAACAAACAGCAGTATATTATAGAGACTTTAGCTTGAGAAAGATGGTTGAAAAGGTTTTCTATACTATATGTCTGTAATGCTACCAGAAGATTATATTCACAAACAATGCCTCTCACATCCCTAGAATTGCTCTTAACTGACTAGGTCCTAGTATTTTGGTTTATACCTATAATCAATAAAAGAATAAGTCTGTGTGAAACAAGTCTATAGTTATTTGGAAACTCTGAACCTGGGTGTTCTGCTACCCAGAATGTATTATAAAAATACCACTAAACCCCAGCAGTGGCCTGGAGGCAGACATCTGGTGTGACTGTAGGCACTGTTAATCAATGAAAGCTTCTCAGGGGACAACACAGAAAAGACCACTGCAGTTTTGTGCTACTGCATCTCTTGCAAATGGCTCATCTAACTCAACTCAAGCCCAAGGCAACCTCAGACTGGTCCACTAACAACAAGAACCAAATCCTTCCCACAACAGGCAAAGAGAGCCCGTACAGACAACTGGCCAGAAGGATAGACTGGCTCAGTCACAAGAGCAGAGTACATGAAACACACATAAGAAACACCCCTGAAGCACCAGTGTCTGGGGAACAGGGAACATTGTACTCTAAGGGTCATAAGACAACTACTTTGAAGAGAGGAGACGTAGCTGACTTCCGTAACCCATAGAAACAGACACAGAGAGGGGCTCCTGTGTGGCTCTGTCAGTTAAGCATCTGCTTTTGGCTGAGGTCATGATCCTGGGGTCCTGTGATTGAGCCCTGTATCCAGCTCCCTGCTCAGCAGGGAGCCTGCTTCTCCCTCTCCTTCTGCTTGCCCTTCACCCCTGCTCCTGCGCTCTCTTTTTCTCATATAAATGAAGTCTTAAAAAAAAAAAAAAGAAACAGAGAGAAACAAAGTAAGGAGACAGAGGAATGTGTTCCAAAGGATAGAATAGAACAAAATCACAGCAAGAGACCCAAATGAAACAGAGATAAGTAATATAGCCTGATAGAGAATTTAAAGTAATATTCATAAAGATACTCTTGGACTTGAGAAAAGAGTAGAGGACCTCAGTGAAACCTTCACAAAGAGATAGAAAACATAAAAAAGAACTTATTACAGATGAAGAACTCAATAACTGAAATTAAAAATACACTAGATGGAATAAATAGTTGACTAGAGGAAGCAGAAAAATGGATCAGTGACCTGGAAGACAGAGTAATGGAAAGCAATCTAGCTGAGTAGGAGAGAGAAGAAAAAAAACATAATAAAAAATGAAAACAGAGCAAGCATATACCATCAAGCATAATAACATTTATATTATAAGGATCAATACCATCAAGCATAATACCATCAAGCATAATAACATTTGTATTATAAGGATCCTTGAAGGAGAAGAGAAAAAAGGGGGCAGAAAATTTATTTGAAGAAATAATAGCTGAAAACTTTCCAAATCAGGGGAAGGAAACAGAAATCTAGATCTAGAAGGCACAGAAAGCCCCCAACAAAATCAACCCAAGGAGGTCCTATAGGTAATTAATCTATAAGTAATTACAAAGAATTTCCCAGACAAACAAAAGTTAAAGTAGTTCATAACCACTAAACCAGTTCTACAAGAACTGTTAAAGGGGACTCTTTGAGTGGAAAGGAAAGACCATAAGCAAGAGTAAGGAAAGTAGGAAGTACAAAAGAAAAAAAAAAAAAAAGTATATCTGTAAAAATCAGCCAAAGGACTCAGAAAATAAAAGGATGTAAAATAAAGAGAAGTAAACAATGGATTCAAACTTCAGCAACCATCAAACCGAATGGTAACCACAAATAAAAAACCAGTAATAGATATGCAAAGAATAAAGAGAAAGGAATCCAAGTATGTCACTAGAGAAAGCCAAGTTATCCTGAGAGAAGAAAGTAAAGGAAAAAAGGAACAGAGAAGAATTACAAAAACAAGCATAAAAGAAGTAACAAAATGTCAGTAAGTACACACCTATATGTAATTACTTTGAATATAAATGGACAACATGCTCCAATTAAAAGACAAAAAAAAAAAAAAGCCATCTATATGCTCCCTATAAAAGACACATTTCAGACCTAAAGACACATGATTGAAAGTGAAAGGATGGAAAAGCATTTATCATGCAAATGGAAGTGGAAAGAAAGCTGGGATAGCAATACTTATATCAGGCAAAATAGACTTTAAAACATAGACTGTAACAAGAGACAAAGAAATACAATATATAATCATAAAGGGAACAATCCAACAAGAAGATATAACAATTGTAAATATTTATGCACCCAAATTGGGAGCACCCAAGTAAATAAAGCAGCTAATAACAAACATAAAGGAACTAATTGATAATAATACAATAATAGTAGGGGACTTTAACAGTCCACTTGTATCAATGGATAGATCACTCAAACTTCTCAGAAAATCAAAATGTAACAGTAGCTTTGAATGACGTATTGGACCAGATGGATCTAACAGATATATTTGGGACATTCCATCCTAAAACAGCAGAATACACATTCTTTTCAAGTGCATATGGAACATTCTCCAGAACAGATCACATATTAGGCCTAAAACAAGTCTCAACAAATTAAAAAGATCGAAGTCATACCATATATCTTTTCTGACCAGAATGCTAAGAAACTAGAAATCAACCACAAGGAAAAATCTGGAAAGAACATTAATACTAATACATGAAGGTTAAATAACATGCTCCTAAAAAATAAATGTGTCAATTGAAAACTCAAAGAGGAAATAAAAAAATACATGGAGATGAATGAAAATGAAAACACAACAATCCAAAATCTTTGGGATGCAGCAAAAGCTCTTCTAAGAAAGAAGTTGACAGCACTACTGGCCTACCTCAAGTGCAAGGAAAGTCTCAAATAAACAACCTAACATTCCACCTAAAGGAGCTAGAAAAGAAAAACAAAACCCAAAACCAGTAGAAAAAAGGAAATAATAAAGATTAGAGCAGAAATAAATGAAATAGAAACTAAAAAAAAAAAAGTAGAAGATATCAATGAAACCAGTAGCTGGTTCTTTGAAAAGATCAACAAAATTGATAAACTTTTAGCCAGACTGACCACCCCCCCAAAAAAAAGAGCAAAAGGGAGACAGATGGGGAGAGGTAGAGAGAGAAAGAAAGAGAAAGAGGACCCAAACAAAATCAGAAATGAAAGAGGAGAAATAAGAACTGACACTGTAGAAGTACAAAGGATTATAAGAGAATATTATGACTAATTATATGTCGATAAATTAGACAACTGAGAAGAAATGGATAAATTTCTGGAAATATATAACCTCTTAAAAGTGATTGAGGAAAGAACAGAAAATTTGAAAAGACCGATTACCAGCGATGAAATTAAATCAGTAATTTAAAAAACTGCTGACAAACTAAAGTTCAGGACCAGACTGCTTCAGGTAAATTTTACCAAACTTTTAAAGAAGAGTTATTCCTATTCTTCTAAAACCATTCCAAGAAATAGAAGATGAAGGAAAGCTTCCAAAATCATTCTATGAGGCCATCATTACCCTGATACCAGAACCAGATAAAGACACTACAGAAAAAGAACTACAGGCCAATATCTCTGATGAACATAGATGCAAAAATACACAACAAAACATTAGCAAACAGAATCCAACAATACATTAAAAAAATCATTCACCACAATAAAGTGGGAATTATTCCTAGGATGAAAGGTTAGTTCAATATTTACAAATCAATCAATGTATTACATCATATCAACAAAAGAAAGGATAAAAACTATACGATTACTTCAATAGATGCAGAAAAAGCATTTGACAAAGTACAACATCCATTGATGATAAAAATCCTCAACAAAAGTAGGTTTAGAGGGAACATACCTATAATAATAAAGGCCATATATGAAAAACCCACAGCTAACATCATACTAAATGGTGGAAAACTGGAAGTTTTTCCCCTAGGGTCAGGAACAAGGTAAGAATGTCCACTCTCACTGCTTTTATTCAACATAGAACTGGAACTCCTAGTCATAACAATCAAACAAGGAATAAGATGCATCCAAATTGGTAAGGAAAGTTATAACTTTCACTATTTGCAGATGATATGATGCTATATATGGAAAACACAAAAGACTCCACCAATAAACTACTAGAACTGATGAATGAATTCAGTAAGTTTGCAGGATATAAAATCAATGTACAGAAATCCATTACCTTTCTATACACTAATAGTGAAGCAGCAGAAAGAGAGATTAATAAAACAATTGCATCAAAGATAATAAAATAGCTAGGAATAAACCTAAACAAGGAGGTGAAAGACTGTAAAACACTGATGAAAGAAATTGAAGACGACACAAACAAATTGAAAGATATTCCATGCTCATGGATTGGAAAACAAATATTGTAAAAATGGCCATACCACCCAAAGCAATCTACAGATTTAATGCAATCTCTATCCAAACACTGATAACATTTTTCACAGCACTAGAACAAACAATCCTAGAAGACCTTGAATAGCCAAAGTGTCTTGAAAAAAAGAACAAAGCTGGAGGTATCACAATCCCAGATTTTAAGATATACTACAAAGCTGTAGTAATCAAAACAGTATGGTACTGAAGACTGGACATATATATCAATAGAAAAGAGTAGGGAGCCCAGAACTAAGCCCATGGTAACATGGTCAGTTAATCTTCAACAAAGTAGGCAAGAATATGCAATGGGAAAAAGACAGTTTCTTCAACAAATGGTGATGGGAAAAGCTACATGCAAAGAGTGAAACTGGACCATTTCCTTACACCATACAAAACAAAAACAAAAACAACAACTCAAAATGGATTATGGACCTAAATGTGAGACCAGAAGCCATAAAATTCTTAGAAGAGAGAACTGATAGTAATTTCTCTGATATCGGCTACAGCAACATTTTTCTAGATATGCCTCCTGAGGCAAGCAAAATAAAAGCAAAAATTATTGGGACTACATCAAAATAAAAAGTTTATGCATAGTGAAGGAAAAAATCAACAAAATTAAAGACAGTCTGCTGAATGAGTGAAGATCTTTGCAAATGATATATCTGATAAAAGGTCAGTATCCAAAATATATAAAGAATTTATACAACTCAACTCCAAAAAAAAAGTCAATAATTCAATTAAAAATGGGCAAAAGGCATGAACAGATATTTCTCCAAAGAAGACTTCCAGATGGCCAACAGAGATATGTAAAGTTGTTCAGCATCAGTCATCATCAGGGAATTGCAAGTCAAATCCACAATGAGGTATCACCTCACACCTGTCGGAATGGCTAAAATAAAAAAATACAAGAAACAGCAAATGTTGGCAAGGATTTGGAGAAAAAGGAACCCTCTTGCACTGTTGGTGGGAATGAAAATTAGTGCAGCCACTGTGGAAAACAGTATGAGCTTTCTTTAAAAAAATTAAAATAGAACTACCATATGATCCAAAAGTCCACTATTGGGTATTTACCCAAAGAATATGAAAACACTACAGGGCTATATGCACCCCTATGTTTATTGCAGCATTATTTACAATTGCCAAATTATGGAAGCAGGCCAAGTATCCATCAATAGAGAAATGGATAAAGAAGATATGGTATATTTATACAATGTAATATTACTGGGTCATTAAAAAAAGAATGAAATCTTGCCATTTGCAACAATATGGATGGATCTAGAGAGTATAATGCTAAGCAAAATAAGTCAGAGTAAAACAAATGCCATATTATTTCACTCATTATATGGAATTTAAGAAACAAAACAAAGAACAAAGACAAAAAGAAACAAACCAAAAACAGATTCTTAAGTATAGAGAACAAACTGATGGTTACCAGAGGGGAGGTGGGTGGGGGGATGAGTGAAATAGGTGATGGGGATTGCGAGTACACTTACCTTGATAAGCATTGAATAATGTATAGTATTTGAATCAGTATAACCTGAAACTAATATAACACTGTATGTTGACTATAATGGAATTAAAAGGTAATAAAATAAAGTAAAATGCCACCATAACTGATTCACCTAGAAATTAGAGGCAAGAAGATGTGTTCCCTCATGAATTAGTTTGCTTCCTTGAAATGGAAAATTCTCTTATCCCATTTATTTTTCCTTTTCACCTCCATATTAGAAAAAACTGAAAGGTATTACATATGCTCAAATGTGAACATCTCACTCAGCTACAATTTTTAATTTTTTTTTCTTTTTTGTCTATGGTTCATAATAGCTGCCTTTGAATTGCATTGATTTTATTGCATTTAATTGCATTGATCTGTCAAAAATGCTTCCTGGAAGTAATAAAAACCATGAGTCCTCTATGATACATGTTGCTTCTCCAAAGTGGTTTTCGTGTTATACATTCTTTTAATTTTTCTCTTCCTTGCTAACATATCCTCTGATTGGTAACTTCTGGAAATCAACAGCACAGTTTACTTTTCATTTTTTTTCTCTATGCAAGTCCTGTCTTTGTCACCATCACCAGCCCTCACCGTAGTGCCTAATAGGACTGATGATGAATTGTTTCATATCTTGAGTCAATAGTGTGTAAAATCTCTGAACATTGGACAATTTGCATTATTATACAGCCAACATATTTTCAAATGGCTGCTGTGTTCCAGGAACTTGGTCAGGTACAGGGATACAAGGATAGATGACTATTTTGTTACCTGCAAGTTATTGATAGAATATTTTGTGGATAGTGACTAAAATTACAGTAACAAGTGATAATTTTTTATACTAGGTGAGGTATGAGGTGCTAGAGCACAGATGGTGCATTTTAGTATTGATTTGAAACTGTGAATGAAAAATACTGAGATTTGTAGAAAACAGATCAGGAACAGCTATATCTGAAATCTGAAAAATGGATCCGGGAGAAAGAAGGTATTAAATTTCTTAGAGCTCTATATTATCTGGTAGACAAATAAAAAGTACTTTGCTTTTTGCATTTCTGCTCTTAACGTGTACATACATTTTTACCTTGTTGCTTTTTTCCAAATAAGAATAAATATCACTCAATAATATTCAAAATTTAACAAAAATTGAATTCACTATTTTTACTTTTTTAATATTTATAATTACCCAATAACATGTATTTATTATTCCCGTTCTATAGAAGAGGCAATCAAAGGTAGAGAAGTTAAATGAGTTATGTATATAAACCTATACAACTAGGAAGAGGGAAAGCTGAAATTTGAACCCTGTTTCTCTGATTTAAAAACTTTATTTTCAGTGCTTCATATTGTTGTAATTGCTCATCATTTTGGTTTTTGCCACCATCTCCAAATCTTTTCAGAAAACAAAAGAAATATATTTTCCGTGGAAGCAATTTTAGCTACAAATTTCTGTATTCTTCCCAGTGTGCATTCCTATTGTTCTGGCTGGTTGCTGCCTTCTCTATCTAATACCAGATATACTTCTCAAATGATTTATGTATTTGATAAAAAAATTAATGAAGCAATCTTTTATTACATAATGGGTACTTCTTTTTCTTTGGAAGGAGATGATGAGAAGTATGTTAAATTGAGAAGGATAAACATTTAAATTTACTGCGTAGTTTATTTACCTGGAGAAAAGAAACAAATACAAGTTACATTTTTGGTACCTAACAATAACCTGTGTTTTCAAGAACTGGACTTCATTCTATCTGTTCAAATTTCTACACACTTGAAATAATTCAGTCCCAATTAAATAGAAGAGAAGTACTGAAGTTGTGTGACGAGCAGTGTTGATGTGTTTGGGCTAACTAGCTGTCGATGACATTTTGTGAATATCTTGTTTATGAATATGTTGATTAGAAAATACAAGGCTTGATCACCCTGCTGGGTCATCTGGTGAGAGGGTAGAGTAATTTATTTCACGTTTCTTCTTAATGTTTCCTTCTATTTTTATTTTGGGTTTATCACCTTTTTCTCCTAGCTGACTAAGGAGATGTTGTAGTCTACATACTAATTGTAAATCCCCCTCTCTCCAAAGTCAGCCGATTTCTTTTATATCTTCCCTGACAGCTGCAAGAGGACAGACAAGATGAAGCCTTTCTACTGTCAGATACTGACAGAGCAGAGAGATATAGACAGATGGATACAGAGAGTAGGGTTCTAAGTACCCTACAATTTATTGAGGCAAAGAGAGGAGAGTTGAGTGGCAAATTACCTACCCCGTTCACAAACCAGCAGGCAGCCCTGTTTGCCAGCTATCCAAATTGTTTCTGGGTAATTTGGCACATTTCTACTTTGTTGTGCTATATCTAAAGGTATGACTTTGAGTTTTCAAAATCTCCTGTTGTGAAAGATCTGCCCAACAACAAGCAATATTTGGAATGTGATATTTAGGGAAATATACCTTTATTTCATCATCCCCAAAAGAAGGTTGAAAATATGATGTTTTAAAAGTATTAAAAAGAAGAAATAATTCTAATTAATATTTATTGAGTTTTTGTTTCCATTTTAAAAATCACCAACTCCAATATTCACACATCTTGGGAATTTGAATTTGATGATAATATTGATAGATCTCAGATATGGAAGTTGTTACTTTTCAAAACTGTGTATTTTATTTTTTAATTTTTTTTTTTTTTTACCTTGCAGCAGATATAGTTGAGAATCACATATAGCAATACTATAGACTAGTGAATAAAAAATTGGTGTTCCACAGAAATAGTTTCATAAAGATACTCTGGTGAAAAAAAAAAGAAGGTAGTGAGGAAACCTGGAGTTTAAGTTAGTGCAGGATAAACAATGTTAAGCAGGTGTTTACACTATCAGATGTGTAGAGCCTATTACCTGTTATTATTCATCATGAATCTCATGGAAAACACTGATTTTACCACACATAATAATCCATGGAACTTGGAATAAATGTCATAGACAGTAAAGTGGCTCAGTCACTTTAGTAGTTTGGTCTTTTTTCACCTGCCCTTTGGAGCTTTGTGTTTACAGTGAAAACTTATTCAAACATAAAGGATATTTTAAATTGGAAAAGTTATTATTATTATTGGAATGGTGAATATTTGAAACCAAATGCTTCCTAAAATATTTTAAAGTGGCTCATTCAGAATTAATGAAACATAGTTTTGACAGTCTATTAGATATCAAATGTATCTAGGGATGTAACATTGAATAACATAGAAATAATCATTAGCTTCATGGGGTCTTGGGTCTAGTTAATAGTTAATAGTTAATAGATTACAGTTTACCTGCTGACCTCAAAAACATTACAACATAAAATGCCTCAAACTGAAGTAATCCTTTTTCCCATCCCCTACTGCAAACCCACTCCTCCCCCAGTGCTCCATATTTCAATAAATGGCATCATCAAATGAGTTACTTAAGTCAGAAAGCTGAAGTAACCTTGACTTTTTCACCCTCCTCACCTCCCACTGTCAGTCAATCATTAAGTCTTATTAGTTCTAATTCCTTAGTATCTTTCAATTTCTGGTACTTCCTTCAATCATCACTGCCTCTGTTCTAGTACATCATCTTTTATTTCGACCATTTCTGTAGTCTGTGGACGTATGTCCCCATATTTACTCCCCTCCTTCCCGTTCAGTCTTCCAGTGCTAACCAAGGTCATATTATGATATTATCTTCTTTTCTTTGTAGCTAATATGTAGTCATTCTACAGTTTTCATCTGATACCTTACTTTCTCAGAGATGTTGTGCCCAAACTTCTGATTGGCTTGATTTTTCCTATATTACACTCACACAGGACCTTGAATGTTTTTTGTAATAGTGATTATGCTTCTCATAAACTGGTGAATGCCAGTCTGTGTCACTAAATTTTAAGCTCCTTGAAGACAGGAAAGAGGTCCACCTTTGTCCACAACTCCAAAACCAGGGCCTGACTTAGTTATTGACCTATAGAAGTGCCTAGAAGTTACTTATTCATTCCATGACATTGCTTCTGTGTCTCTTGCAGGGTGGAATGTCCATATCCCTTTTCCATCTATACCTTCCCCCAAATTAAACATCCATCCTTCCAGATTCAGATCAAATGTATTTCCTTAGTGAATTTGTCCATTATTGCTAATGCCCCTAATGTGTTCAGGATAACCATCTGACAGAATACTTTTCCCTCCACTTACCATCAGTAATAATATTTAACCCCCCTCCATTAACACACACACAGTGTTACCTTTTTAGAACAAATGCCTTGCAGAGTACCTTGCATAAAGAGAACTTTTAATGAAAACTTGTTAAACTGAAATTGTTTATGCCGATTCTGGCTTTATGCTATTATGTAGAAGCAGATCTTTCTCTGTCCTCAAGACACACACATCCTATTGCCTAATTTGATCTCACCAACCAAAGAGTCTCACTTCACATATTCAAAAGAGAATATTTTACTCATCCCAAATCAAAGCCTTCTTAATCTTCCTTCTCTAATTAAGTGGTACCATCATCCATTTTCTCAAGTAGAAGCTTTGGCATTATCTCTGGATTCTCTTTTTCTCACCATCCCTACTCCTTGTGTCAAATCTAATAGCAAGCTCAGTAAGTATGCTCTCCAGTCATTTGATTCAATGCCTTTTCTGTATCCACTGCAATTATATTATTTACACCACCATCATATTTTGCTCTTGGCTCTTCACAGTAGTTTCCTAAAAGATTTTCCTGAATTTGCTTTCACCCTTCACCAATCTACTCACTATCTAGAGCAAGTGGAATATTCTTAAAACATAAATGAGAGCACACCACTCAATTGCTTCAAAACTTCCAGTGATTTTCCCTAGAAAAGAAAGACATCTTACCGTGCTACAAGGCCCTGTCCTCTACGATCTGTAGCAGCCTGTAAATCTCCTCTCAGCCACCCCCCGCCATCCTACATCTACATCACTGAATTTCTTTCAGCTCCTGGCACAGGTCAACCTTTTTCAACCTGTGCTCTCGACACTGCTGTCTAGAATGCACCTTCCTGACATTCTGCGTGACCAGCAACTTCACTTCCTTCAAGGCTCAGCAGAAATGTCAGCCTTCTGGGACTACTCAGACAATATTACCTGAAATAGGTCGCCTTCTTCGTTTCAATATCAATATTTTGATTTCTTCATAGCCATTATTACAATTCGCAGTTATTTTTATTTATCACATACTTGTTTATTGTGTGGATTCACTCATGAAATGTAAGATCATTAGTTCAGGAGCAATGTCTGTGGTATCTATAGGACCTACGAGATAATTTTATTTATTCTGGCCATTCAGTAAATAATAGCTGAGTGGATTAAGGGATTTGGTTGAAATAATTAAGGTCATTATATGCAATATAAGTAAAATGATGCTTAATGGAGAATGGGTTTGGATACTGATTTAAGAACGTAATAACCTGTGGTCAGGGTAAGTCATGCAAATATTTGGAGCCATACTAATAGTTTCCTTCCCTCTACAACCAAAATGTAGATTTGTTGTAAGGACTTTTGAGATGATGTATGTAAAGTACATCAAGCAAGGTTTTCCATGCATAAAACAGGAGCTTGATAAGGAAAGTAACATTTTATTTTCTTTTCTGCAGTAAATAGTAGTTGCAATAATAGTGGTAGTATATGGACTTTTTTCTTTCTGTTAGAAATGCAACAGTTAGACTAACAAGGCTATATAAATTAAGAAAAAGGGATTATAGGTTAAGTTTTGTATGAAAGAAAATAGAGTAGATTTCAGATTTTTTTAAATGTTAGGTTAGTGTTTTGTTTTGTTTTTGCATTTGCTTTAAGTTAAAAGTGCAGGTAATATTCCCAAGACTATATATGTACTTTTGGGGCACTTGTGTGGTGCAGTTGGTTAAGCATCCGACTCTTGGTTTCAGCTCTGGTCATGATCTCAGGGTGGTGAGATGGAGCCCTGAGTCAGGTGCACTCAGCATGGAGTCTGCTTAAGACTCCCTGTCCCTCTCCCTTTGCCCCTCCCTCCCTGCGCACGTGCGCTCTCTCTCTCTCAGATAAATAAATAGTTAAAAAAAATACATTTACTTTTAATAACAATGAAAAGAAATTCAAATGAGTTGACTCAGTAGATTCTGCCATGATTTCTAAAATACGACATTTGCTATAATGGGAAATTATAGCTCTAGAACTCTCTACCAACTTTCATGCTTTTAAAATGTAACTCAAGCATCCCTGAAATGTAATAAGTAGTGCACATTCCTGAAGATGTGTTCCTTAGTGTGTGTTAATTATATTTGAGATAATTCCCAGGCTTCAAATAAAATATTTCGACTACTCTTCTTTCAAATAATCACTTAGGTTCCATTGCACTATTTTAAAAAGGTTAAAAACTTTCTTTCCCTTTTTAATAGTCATTTCCTCATTCTCAAGCTAGCTTTTAACCTCCGTGCTATTTTGACACAGAGATTAAAAATATCCTGCACCAATCATAATATGTTTGACCTTTTATGTCCTAAAAGAAAAGGATATAGAAAGAGATGATATCATCAGTAGGGGAATATGTGTAACTCCATAAAAAATCTCTGTGTGCCACATTTTTATTATGCAGCTTTGTTCCCAGACCATTTGTCCCCCTGTGTATTTGTGTCACGAAGATGTTTGATTTAATTTTATGTGTTTGTATGTCTTTTTATTTCTGGCAGAAAGCATTAATAAGAAGGAAAGATTAAGAGTGAGTTTTTGAGTTTGGTGTATGAGAACCAGGATATGTATGGCATACTTAGTTTGAAATGAAGAAGGGTCAGGAGCATTAGATGGTTAGATAATTGAGTCATCGTAGCCTAAATCCTGAATTAATGTATTTGCAAGAAAAAAGAGCAATAGCATTTCTTGTGAACTCTCTGCAGCTCATAAGCAGTTTTACATTGGCTTTTTTTGCGAGGCAATTTGTTTGTGTAATGGTTTCTTTAGCGAATAACAATCTGTCTTTTATGCTTTGGGATAACCTTCCTGAACACATACATCCTTTAATTCATGATCCAGAAACCTGAGATGTGTTTTTGTCCATATTCCTTTCTCAAACAACAGAGAGAAAACTGTTGGCTCACTTCAGTGATTACGTTCAACTACAGTTTTCAGGATCTGGAATGTGACGGGCTGAGACAACATGGGAATAGGCTCAATTCAGGATTAGGTTTTATTATCCTATTTAGTGATTATAACTTCTAGGCCCTGCTGAGATATCGATTAACCCCTGTGTCCTCCAGTAAGCCTTCTAAATGCTCTGCAAGCTGATGGTTCCATATAGACTACATCGTGTGACATAAGACTTCTCATTTGTCAGCTTGCTTGCCACTCTGTGACCAACCACTGCCCTTTGAATAACTATTAGGGTACCTAAATTTAGGAGCCATACAACTGAAATTCAAAATTAATATTCTTGCTTGGATTGCACAGTGTTCTTTTCGGGGATAAGGTACATATCCTAAAATTATTTCAGTTTTGTAGTGGTTTAAATAAAAAGTGGTCTTAGGGGTGCCTGGGTAGCTCAATGGGTTAAGTGTCCTCTCAATTTCACCTCAGGTTTTGATCTCAGGGTTGTGAGTTTAAGCCCTGCATTGTGCTCCACACTGGGTGTGAGCCTACTGAAAAAAAAAAAAAAGAAAGAAAAAAAAAAGAAAAAGTGATTTTAAATTTTAAATTACCACATAAGGTTTGAGACTGTTATTATCTCTGGAAATATTTTCCACCTGTTTTTGGTATCTATTGCTGTGTAAGAAATTCTGGAAACTCTGTGTGGCTAAACATAGTGACCATATTATTATCTTATAATTTTGTGGGTCAGGCATTTTGGTGGAGTTCAATTGGTTGAGTTTTCTGGTTTTTTTTTTTTTTTTTTCTTTTTTTGGGTGGGGGCGACAGAGAGAGAAAAATAGAGAGGGAGAAAATCTTAAGCAGGCTTCATGCCCAGAGCTGAGCCTGACACAGGGCTCAACCTCACAGCCCTGAGATCATGACCTGAGCTGAAATCAAGAGTAGGATGCTTAACCAACTGAGCCACCCAGGCACGCCTTGAGTTTTCTGTTTCAAATGATGTCAATTGTTTACATGGTGGTATTCAGCTAGTAGACAGGCTGTTTAGGAGAGTCTTAGAGGTGTCACTTATGTATGTCGTGCTTTTGCAGTGATACCTAAAGACTGGGTTCAGCAGGGACTGTCCAGCAGAGTGTCCACAAGTGTTATCTTCAGGATAGTGGTCTCAGGCCATTCAGACTTCCTAGGCTTAGAGCTCCTCCAGTGTTCAAAGTGGTCTAGTAGAAGTTGTAAGGCTTCTTATGACCCAGCCTAAAAATCCTAGAATATCACTTTTGTTCTCTTCTATTGATCAAGTCACCTGGGCCAGCCCAAATTCAAAAAAGAGGAATTGGACTCCGCCTCTCAGTGGGAGTAATAGCAAAGAATTTGTGGTTTCCTTTAATCTCTCACATTGCCCAACTCTCTGTTAGCCATGACGCATATTGGGTCAGTTCTACCATACTTAAGAACCATTACAGTGGCAAAATAGTAACATAGAGGTTCAGAGCGGTTAATTTTGCTCAAGTTCACACAGCTCATAATTTAAGAAAAAAAAAAAAGTTGGCCTGACTCCAGATTTCGTGTTTGTATATTAGGAAGATTGATTAATTTGATCTTAATAGCAAATAACTTTTACTGTTTTCTTATTACAAAATTGCAAGTTATTTCTGGAATAATTTAGAAAATACGATAAAACAAAAAGTGATATTAAAAACCACAGACCTGTATTTCTCCTGCTTGGATATATTCAGTGTGATCACTTGGGTGTATCTCTGTATCTGTTCACTATTGTTGTAGAGAAAACAAAACAAAACAAAAACCCCAAAACCCAAAACTTATTCCCAACATTTTGTGGCTTAAAATAGGAACCATTTATTTGGCTAACTGGCGTATGGGTTGTTAATTTAAAATGGGTTCAGCTGAGCTCTTCTTCCGGCTCTACAACAGGCTTTCACATGCGTCTGTGTCCAGCTAGGAGTTAGCTCGCCAACTGTGCTGCTGGGTGTTGGCTAGCTGACTGCTGGGGTGCCACACGTCCCTCCCACATGGTCTCAACTGGTTGTTAACATGCAAATGATGGCGCTGAAAGACAGAAGACAGAAGTGTGCAATGCCTCTTGAGATCAGGACTGGCATATTGGCACAAATCAAGTTATAAGTCCAGCCCGGATTTCAGGGTTAGAGAAATTAACTCCAATTCTTGATGGGGGGGATGCAAAGTTGTATTTCAAAGGGTATGGACTCAGAAAATGGTAAAAAAAATATATTGTGGTCATTTTTTCAATCTACCTGATACAACTCATTCATATTTTATTTTTTATTCCCCCCTAGGCCTTTACAAGTAAACACAAATATAAACATAGACACATAGATTTTATATATACCTATTTACATATTACAGGTACACTCTCAACAATGCTTGGTTAAAAATTACTTGCTACTTTTAATATTTAAGCAAAATAATCTATTACCATTGCTTTAATTTGCATTCGTTTGATATATATGAAATTAAATATATTTCCACATGTTTGTTAGTTATTTGTTAGTGGAATTTAGAGTGGTTTGCTGGAGTGAAAGACAGGAGGCAAGGAATTACTTGGGAGCATTTTACAATTGCATATTAGAAAGAAAATGAGCAAGAGAGCACCAGTAGTGGTAGATACAGGAATAGAAGAGAAAATCATCATGAGTATAGGATGTAGATGGCATGGCCTCTGCTGAGTGTGGCAAGAGAGGGAGAATTAAACATCAAAGACACTTCAGCAAGAATGAAAGAATGAGAGTGCCACTAACAGAAATTGTCAAGTGTGGAGGAAAAAGTGATTTCATGAAAAAGTTCACTCTTGAAGATCCTGACAGTAAAATACAATCAGAACACCAAATGGAGATATTAAACATGCAGTTGATAAACTATGGAGATGGTTAGGTGTTTGTTTATTTGTTTGTTTTAATTAAAGTGATGGTAGGAAAATATTTTACTTTCCAAGGGGATAAATGTTATTTCCTAAGCAAGAGAAACACAGATGGTTGATAATACCACAAAGCATATTGTATTTAAAGGACAGAAGAAGTAAGGGGGAAAAACAAACAAGATGCTAAGGATTAAACATTTTCATAGACTAATTTCTTTCTCACTCCCCAAAACTATTATTTCAGTCTCTTTCCTACATCAACCCCCTACTACACTTGCTCTCAACCGATAACCATTTCCTTACACTTGGTTATTAACAATAAAAGTTCTCAGGGGATCTTTAGGACAGTGAGAATACTATGTGTGAATCTGTAATGGAGGATACATGTCCTTATACATTTTTCCGAACCCATAGAATGTACAACACCAAGAGTTAACCCTCATTAAACTGTGGAACCTGGGGGGCGCCTGGGTGGCTCAGTCGTTAAGCGTCCTTCAGCCCAGGTCATGATCCCAGGGTCCTGGGATTGACCTGCATTGGGCTCCCTGCTTCGCCGGAAGCCTGCTTCTTCCTCTCCTGCTCCCCCTGCTTGTGTTCCCTCTCTCGCTGTGTCTCTCTCTGTCAAATAAATAAATAAAATCTTTAAAAAAAAAAAAAACAACTGTGGACCTTGGGTGATAATGATGTATCAATGTAGGTTCATCAACGGTGACAAATGTACCACTCAGGTGAGGGATGTTGAGAACCAGGGAGGCTATGTATATAGAGGGGCAAAGGGCATATGGGAAATCTCTATACCTTCCCCTAAATTTTGTTATGACCTAACACTGTGAACCTAACACTGTTCTATAAACAATAACATCTGAAAAAAGAAAAAAAAAATAAGGAGTTCCATATAATGATCTGAAATCTGGGTGTGGTTCACTGAAAAAAAAAAAGATTATGGCTAAAAATTTAAAAAAGAAATAAAAAGTAAAACAAACAAAAAAGTAAAACAAAAACTCTCAGCTACCTTTACATTCTAACACCTGTTATTGCACCCATCCTGTCTTTGTTCTATCCTCTACAATGAAAAGAGCGGACCTTTTCCTCTCTGAAGCATTGTTCAGTGGATTCCATCCCTTTTTAACTTCCTCAATGACTCACCCTTTCCCTGGCCTCTCTCTTTGGTATCATTTGCCTCTCTTTCCTCCAAATCGTTTGCATTAGCAAAGAAATACTCTCTAGTATATTCCATCTGAAATAATAAAAGCATCTTCTACTCTCATATCTGTCTCCATATAGCAACAAGAAATGGATTCCCAAAACCTGAATTATTTCACATCTAGATCCTGCATAATTTCTAATCCCTTCTAGTGCTACTGTTCTTATCTCTGATGATAATCTTGGCACTGAGGTTTCAAACTAGTTTTCTAGTGGCTTTCTCTAGGCTTCTCCCTCTCTCTACAGTGAACGTTTCCATCCTTCTTGCCATCTACATAGCTGTTCCTTATTTTTCCTTATAATTGTCATATCCTCAGAGGGTCTATGGTAAGTTGTATTGGTGTTCCCCAAAAAGATATGTTGAAATCCTCCTAACTCCTGGTACCTGGGAATGTTACCCCATTCTGAAAATAGGTTATTTGCAGATATAATCAAGTTAAGATGAGGTCATGCCAGAGGGAAAATGTAGAGAAATACAGGGGAAATATAGACATGTGACAGTGGAGACAGTGATTGGAGTGATGCATCTACAAGTCCAAATTCTAAGAAATGCCAGCAAGCATGATAATCTAGAAGTAACCTGAGATCCTTCTGTACATCCTTCAGAGAGAGCATGGCCCTGCCAACACCTTGATTTCAGACTTCTAGCCTCCAGGACTGTGAGAGAATACATTGTTATTTTAGCTCAGTCTATGGTATGTTGTCACAGCATCCCTAAGAAGCTAATGCAGGGCCTCATATTCCCATGCTAACTAAACCTGTTTTATTTTGGACTATCCCTCATTGAGTATTTCTTTCCTTCAAACACTTATTACACCAGAAATCTTTGCATGCACTTGTCTGTATTGGTGCATGTGGTTCCTTTTTCTGCAGTCAAGGACCATGCCTTCCATATTCACAGTTCCATCCCCAGCTCTGTCCGGCATACAAGCAACAATCAATGTGTTACCTGCTCTAAACATGAAATGAGGATCCAGTGTTAGAGCCACAAGGAAACAATAGCTCTAAGTAAAGAATTGGGATTAAGAATGGCAAATGCTGAAATGGAATCAGAAGCAACAAGGCCACTGGATTTTGTAATGTTGTGGAAGTAGTTGGTAAGCTTTGAGAGAGCAGTTTCAGGAAAGTGGGTGTGACAAAACCAAATTTTAAGAGCTAACCATTGAGCCATAAGTGCAGAACTGTAGGACCTAGGTGTAGCACGCCTTTTCAAGAAAGTTGGCAGTGAAAAGAGGAGGAGGAATAAAGCAGAGGCTTGGTTTTTCTTGGGGTCTCTATCTACATAAAGTGGCAAGAGAATATCCAAATAAAAAGGTAGGTTTGCTGCTTATTAATGATAGTAGAAACCTCTTAGGAGTCTGGATTTGAGGAGAAAGAACTCAGTGTGAAAGAAGAGGCTGGTATGAATGGAGTTAATGATGAAAATACATAAAGTGTCATAGAGAGCCTCATATGGAGTGGCTTTTATTTTGGTGTTCATTTTGTGTTTGCTTTTTTGAACATATTTTTCGTATTAGATTGTAAACATTTTCGGATACAAAATTCTCTCTATACATACAAATGAGTGTAAAAAGGATATTTTAAGTGAAATCCTCTTCAGCCATACATAATTTGTGTTTAGTAGGAAAGCTCTTGTTCTCAGTTTTATGCCCAACTTTAAATCTGTCAGGTATTTTACCCTGGCGAGGGGTGAAAAAGTTATCTTCATGAATCATTTTCTATTAACAGAAGACCTGATATTAACTGAGTACTTATTCTTTGCCGGACTCTGTCCCAAGGTTTTTAAATACATTTTATCATTTATCCTTTGATACAACACAGAGAGATATATTTTGTATCTTTATACAGATGGAGAAACTGAGGTTTAGAGAGATCCCTTATCTAAAGCCACACAAAGAAGTTGCAGAAATTATCAGTCCTCCTGTCTGCAGAGCCTTAACTTCTGCATTATTGCAAAAATAGATATACAAAACAATTGCCCAAAAGGTAATTTTGGTTGTATATAAAGCTGTATTTTTCATTTTTTTAAAAAAGATTTTATTTATTTATTTGACAGAGAGAGACACAGCGAGAGAGGGAACACAAGCAGGGCGAGTGGGAGAGGGAGAAGCAGGCTTCCCGCTGAGCAGGGAACCCGAAGTGGGCTCGATCCCAGGACCCTGGGACCATGACCTGAGCCGAAGGCAGACGCTTAACGACTGAGCCACCCAGGCGCCCCTGTATTTTTCATTTTATTACCTGTTAAAATACTGTTCACGATAAGAGCAGTAATAAGCTATGTCACTCAGACTTTGAGCCTGATGACTGGCTTTATAGTTTATCCCACAATGTCCTATCTATACTCCTGACAACTTCTTCTTTCATTGATATTTTTAAAAATAACGAACCTAAAATTTAGTATCAATAAAACAAAATGATTGACAAAAGATATTCTAAACAATAAAATCTCCAATTTCCTTGTTTCTGGTATCTCTTCCAGAGAGATGCTTGGCAACAGTGCATATCTTTTAGATAAATATTGATGTGTCCATTTGGAAACTAATAAAACCTAATGCCTTGCACAGTTGGTAGCAATAAAAACAAAGTGTGTATTGTTCAAGGTGGACTTAATAGCTGACACTGAGGCTGACTCAGATTTTATAAGCATTTTAAATTAAATTACTCAGCAATTATTGTTAGTGTGGGCATTGGTATGTGCAATTATCAAATTCTTTAAATGATCTAAAATCAATATGTTGGTGGTAAAAGCTCAGACATACAACTTCAGAATGGTTCACATGAACTTATTTGACAGAGTGTTAATGTGTCTGTCCTATTTAGCCTGTTTCCACCTTGTAAACCAGGTTAATTTAAAAGTTTAAGATACAGACTGCGGTAACATTATAAAATGCATGCATGTTACCATTACAAGGAAAACAACTATTGTTACGGCTAATAAAATCTCTAGGATTGTCTCCTGCTTCCATTGCTGTCCCTATTGTTTTCCCTTCTTAAATTGCATGTCATCCAAATGATTGCAGAAACTATATTTGCTCAGTCATTAGACAGTGAATTCAAAGGTTCTTTTCACATATTACAAACTTGATTATTTTTTATTTCTTATCCTCTTCTGTAGGCATACAAAGATTTTGCACACTTAATGTAAAACATTCCATATTCTGGTTTTAAGGAATATTCTTTGGATGGGTTTATAGCAGCACACTGAGAGCAATTAACATTGGGATTACAGTTGTATCAAGACTGCAACAAGTGAATATTCTATTTAACAACTGTTAAGTGGTGCTAATGGGCAGGTTTAGACCACAGGCCAAGGAGAATCTTTAAGTGCAAATACAAATCTTGTTACATATGATTAAGTAAAATGAATTGGGTAGTTAAGAAATAACTCCAGGCTTAGATATTATATCCTACAATCTTAATATGCATGTGGTACCTAAAAAAATCATTTCACAGCCTCATACCTTCCACATGTGAAAGTCCCAGTGTGATCGGTAGGAATTTCAGGTTTATTCATAATGACAGCTGACCCACAGAGGATAAGTAGCTTTGTAAAGCATATCTGGACTGAGAAGGACATTGTTAGGTTATTTTGACTATCTCCCTGCTTTCCAGCAAGGCCGTACTTAAGTCATTTGTGTAACTTGGATATCTTGTCCATTAAAACTTGTCAGGAGAAGTATTTCTTGGCCTTCCTTATTTAACCATAGAACATTTAACAACTCTCATTAGTATATTCCTCTCTTTCATTCATTCATTCATCCACTCTCTTTAATTCTATTTTATATGATAAAATCCATCTCCTAATTTTTATTTCTGCAGGAGAATATACCTATTATCTACAACTGATTTTCTTCTCTCTTAGATCCTTCAACAGGATCCAGAGCCTGCTAAAATTAGAATTTAGGTGTTTTGGTTTTTGAACTAAGCATATGTCATTCCTTTTTGTAATGTTTCTCACACCCTTCTAGATGTTCAGAAAAGTTTTCATCCCTGTCAAACCTTCTTTCTTTATTTTTTTCCAGTGAACATAATGAAAATCCCACTCTTTTCCCACTCTTTTCAAATCTCCTTTCCTAGCACTACTCTCTTTGCTACCAGTGAATGAGCTTAATTTCCACATCACAGAGAAAAAAAAAATCCTCAGGAAGTCTCTGAACCTCATGTCCATTCCCCACCTCTAACCCCACACCTAAAAGCTTCCTCCCCCCACCTTTCTGTTTAATAGAAGTTATTCTTCCTCTCTAAGGCTAATTTCTCCACATCTGGATGTCAATCCTTCCCACAAGACAAATGATCTCTGAATTGTTTGTAATTTCAATCTCTGTTGGTGCTGTCCTGTCACCATTTAATCAAGCAATACAAACAAATAATAAAAACTTTCAACTCAACTCTCTCCAGCTCTGCCTCCTTTTCTTTCCTCCACTTGATAGCTAAGCATGTATAAGAGCTGCTTATACTTGTCATTATTGCTCATCTTTCATTCATAGGGCAACTTGTGCTGTCTGCTTTCATCTCCTACTCAACAACTGAACTGCTTTCTCAGATGTAACATAATTTGCTTGTTCAGAAATACAATGAATAGTTTATTTCTTGTCTTATTTCCTTCCCCAGGAGCGTTTCATACTGTGTACAATTCTCTCATCGAAACACACTCATTCACTGGACTCTATAGTACCATCTACTCCAAATTTTTGACCATTGCACTGAAACCTTTGGAAGGTTCTTCTTTCTTAACCCACCAGTTAAATGTTGGGGTCTATAAGAATTCTGTTCTACATACGCTTACATGGGATTGCTCTTCTCCCATGGCTTCAATTAATGTCTTTGTAGTTCATGATATCCACTTTTAGATATATTTATGCTATTTCAGTGCTTATATCTAGTTTGCTACTGGATATTTTTGTTGATTATGCCTCAAAAGCTGAAATTTGGTGTGCAAAATTACTTGCAAGTACTTTTCTTCTCTTGTGCTCATTCTTTCAAAGAAAGGTGCCACTATCATCCATTCAGTTATTCAAGTCAGGGATTTAGGCATGGCATAAATCTCTCAGTCACCAATCCTGTTTTTTTAATCTCCCCAGCCTTTACCCCATTCTAGGCCACAGTTATTATGTGATACTTGATTCATTAATTCTTCCAATTGATTCTCTGTGTTATGAGTAATTTTTTTCTGATCTGATCATTTATTTTCCATTTTTTAAATCCATTAGTTGATGAAACTGCACTGAGTTGGTGGTATAATCCCACAGAGAAAATTATCCATAAATTATTATTAATGAATGTAAAGATCAGCAATTTGTCAGTGTGACCTATTTTAAACTTTCAAGTAACATCTGAAGTGACTTCCTAGAAAATATTGTGTGAGTCCAGGGCTAGCCTTGTCTACCACTGATCTTTATTCAGATTATTAGTTGATTGTGTGATCTTTATTTTGCCTTTTTGGTATCATGGCCAGATCCTATACATTTATTGCAGAACTTGTTCTAATTGTAGAATGAAGATTGTGTATGTATCATCGCTAATTTTTATCACAACCCTATAACTTTTATATACTTTTTTTTTAAGATTTTATTTATTTATTTGACAGAGAGAGACACAGCAAGAGAGGGAACACAAGCAGGGGGAGTGGGAGAGGGAGAAGCAGGCTTCCCGCTGAGCAGGGAGCCTGACATGGGGCTCGATCCCAGGACCCTGGGATCATGACCTGAGCCGAAGGCAGATGCTTGATGACTGAGCCACCCAGGCACCCCCTTTTATATACTTTTTAAAGTTATTGTTATTATTCCTGTTTTTTGCTTAACCACTTTCCTAATTTTATTGCTGTTGGTATATTTAAGCTTTTGAGATGGTTTTTCTGAATCTCTGTGTGTGTGTCTGTGTATGTGAGTATATTCTTATATATTACATCTTACTGCATTCTCAATGAGCACATATATTTTTAAGTTTCCTATAGGAAATTTTGTGAATCAAAACAAAACGATAAGTTAATACCTTAAGGACTATGGATCCAATACTTGACCTTGCTGTGATTTTTCAAAGTCTAATGTTTAGTTATCAAGCTGGCTGAAATAAACAGGACCAGTATATTCATATTATGTTCAATCTATTATTAGTGTGTTTGTTTTTCTTCCTTAAGAAGGACCCGTGTTTACAATTGCAAATATTATTCAAGTAACTTTTCTTAATCTCACTTAAAGGCAATTTAGGATTAGTTGAAAACAGTGAAATCTATAATGAGTAAAGTCTGAAAACAAAATTTAACTTTAGTACATGTTATATCATTTAATGCTTATAAAAATCTTTTAAGTATTGTGTTATTTGTTTCATTTTTCAGATAAAGAAATTGAGACATAGAAAGGTTAGGTTACAGCTAAAAATTATTAGAGCAGATTATAAACGTGTATCTTAAATACTACAAAATATAGCTATATGTTTTGAATAAGACATGGTTACTGCCCATGATAAACTTGGAGATTACCTGATATTTAACAAATGTTTACAAAACAGTTAATTAGTGCAATTATATTAGGACCAAACATGTAAGATTGCCAATCCTTTAGGTAAAAAGGGGTGGGATATTGGCAATTTTATAGAAATAAACTGTTAAAAAGTGCACAGTATACATAGTGGTGATTAGAGAAAAAACACGATTAGTTGTGCCCCGTTAGACCAGTGAATTCTTCAGAGAGATGTTGAAAGGTAGTCTGAAGAGTTCAGTAGACAAATGATGAAGGACATGCTTAGTAGATACACACATGAAACATAGAGACATAAAAGAGTACTGTGTACCCAAAGAAATCCAACAGGTTTGTGATGCTTGAGACATAGGGTAAGAGTGCAAAGGGCTAATGCATATGGATTCAGGTGTCCAACTTGTGCCTGGCGCAAGGGTGTGAGCTTTAATTAGGTGCCACTCATATAATAGGCATATATTGACTTTTATGATATTACCAAGGCAGGCTTAGAAACTCCAGATTTTGTGGTTGGGACCTGGAGCAGCCAAAAGTCCCCTGAGGATTCTTCTCTTTCTTGCTGCTACTGTGGATGACCTGATTCTTATTTCCCACTGATGTCTACAAACAGCTAAAAAATTTCAAACAGAAGAAATGGTTAATGATGATGAAAGTTACAGTAAGAATGATGATGTTGACTCATGATGATGATAAGATTGTCTAGCTGCAATTGAATGTTTTGTATTTACCAGGCTCTATGCTAAGAATTTTACACCCATTCTGACAATATGAGAATAGGTATTTTATTATTTCTACCATATAGTAAGTTATACCTTGGGTGAATCGTGTGTGTGTGTGTGTGTGTACACATAATCTCAAAAATTGCCACAGACAATTTTCATTTGGGTTGCTTTTAGTTATTATTTTTTCTAAGTGAACTGGGCATCCAAATTTCAAAAGGCTAATCTAAGAAATGAAAAATGAAGTGGTATAATCCAAATAATATTTTTCTTCTAAAATTCATGTTTCCACCATGAGATTTCTCAAAGATAACTATAATTCATTTGTTATCTTATTCTTGTTTATTTTGCATGAAAAAATAGTAAATGCTGTAAGGAAAAACTGGCAAAGTTCAAGCAAGGTTTGGAAAAGTCAAGATCATCTAATTATACACAAGACATAGAAGCTGTTGCTATTTGTCCTTATCCTGCTTACTTTCTGAGGGTCATCCCACCAGAAACCACCATTCTGAATAAATTGATATGTAATATTAATAGCCAATTGGAGGAAACAATTTACATCACCACATATACTAACTAGGTATTAAATAAACAAATAATCTAGTGTGACTTAAAATGGTCTCCATGGTATGCATCTAATTTAGTATGGATAAATGGTGGCTTGAAGCTGAATGATGCCAGTACTTTAAACATGTTTTTGATGCCTCTGGTGTAAATTGAAATGTGACCTCAGCCAGTTGCTAAGTTGATAGTTACACTGACATGCCCAGCTGAGTGACAACATGGCCTTCATCGTTTCTGGGAGTGAGGATTTACTGACTTCATCAGTCTCTCTGTAGATTTGGATCTAGAATTGGATATAATATATTTTAGGTATAAAATAACATTATTATTGCTAGTATTCTGAGCTTTTTTTATGCAGCGAAGATACATTTTCCCATTTAGTGCTCACAACATATGTGCAGATTTTGGTTATCTCTATCTCACAGATGGGGAAATAGAGAACCCATGAAGTTAAGTAAATTGACCAAAGTCATGCAGTTGATGAATGGCAGAAACAGAATCTGAATTCACCTCTAAGTAATTCTAAAGCTAGGGTAGTTTGAAATCTGCTTGTTGCTCATATGTGAATAATTGGTATGCCAGTCACTTTTGCATGGGGTGAAAAAAAAGTCTTACACCCTAAGTAGGACAATACGAGTATCTTTGTTTTATCTGTGATGACCATGGCAGTTTCGCTCCTTGCCACCCCTTATACTTTAGGTTCCAGCAATCTCCACCAATTCTTAACTCCTGCATTCTGTTCTTTCAGGCCCCAGTGCCTTTGCACATGTTGTTTCCTCTGCTTTGAACGCCTTCACACCCTGCGACCTGAGCATTCACATTCACAATCATCTAATACATCCCTACTCATCCTTCACATCGGTATTAGTTTTCTGTTGGTACCATAACAGTTTAAACAACACAGAGCCACCATTTCTTGGCTTTGAAGTTAAGAGGTCCTAGAGCCAAGAAGTGCAGTGGCGTCTAGGAGCTGGGAACTACCCTTACTTTATTTGTAGCCAGAAAGAAAACTGGATCCTCAGACCTATAACCACAAAAACCTGACTTCAGCCAACAATCTGAGTAAGCCGGAAAGGGATTCTTTACTAAAGCATTCAGAATGTAACACCCTTGCTGACTGCTGGCTCTCAGACCCTTACACACTTCTGACCTGTAGAGCTGTGACACAATAACCTCGTATTGTTGACGCCTTTAAGTTTAAGCTAATCTTATGAGAGACTGAATATACAAATGGGCAATAGCCAGATCATATTAAAAAAAATAGAAATCTGACCCATAGCCTCTGTGGCAGCTAGTCCAGGAAGACAAATCACAGGTGATGGTGGCTGATTCTCTTACTGTGACAGGCTCCCTTTGCTTCTTTTCATGTGGATGGTCTTCTTTTATTTCTGTATTTGTCACGGCAGTAATAGAAGACTAATACATCCAGGATGAGGGGCAACTTGTGCAAGCTCAGTGGTCAGGCAGGGATGGAGTCTATTAACAAAGGCTACAGTGGGCTTTATAGAAACGTGCAGCACTGAGCATCTTTACAGTGTAAATTGACCCCAGTGATAGTGTAGAGAGGGCCAGATTTCAACAGTACCAATGTGGAGTGGAAAAGTTTTCATAGCACCTAACTGGGTTCAGACTTGGGTATTCTCTTCACATTGTGGATTGGTCATGACTGAGGCTATTTAGCTCCTATGAGTTATGGACAGTTTGGGACCAGCCCCACAACGTAGATATTAGGCTCATTACAAAACTAGCATGTGGGTTCTCGAGTCATTAATTGGAAAAATAAAAAGAAATTTATTGATGCTTGTTCCTCAGGTTTGTGGAGCATGAAATCATGGCTACCTTCCATTTCCACTTTATGCACTCTCTATGGTTTGAATTATTTATATTGAGCAGGCATTACTTTTACGATCAGAAATAGAAAACAACACAAATACATGCTAATTTTGCAAAGCAAAACAAAACCTTGAATAAGTCTTCATGAAACAAGAATCTTCTCAATTATTTGTGACTATGAAGAGAACTAGTTCCTGAAAATCCACAGTTTGCTCTGAATTTCCTCTCAACATCCAATTTTTAGACTTAATTTTATAAAAGTGCATTACAACCAACTTTAATTTCTTATTTAAAACATTGCCATTTCCAGTCTCAAAGGTATCCATTCATTACCCTAAGGATTGTCATCTGTTGAACCACATTTCATTATACCTTAATTATTTTGCTCTTTCATTAGGAGGAGGAAGATTTGCCTTAATGTGGAGTTTTAGAAATCATTAAGAAATATTCTCTCCAAACTATCCCTGAACAATAACAAAGCATGTCACTAATGGGACATCGTTGTTGAACTGGGTCCCTGTGGTCACTGCAAACAATTACCAGCAAAATGGCAGTATGTTAATTCACAGGTTGCAGTTACCCTCTTCAGAGCTGAGGTTACAGCTCTTTCCCATCTGTTAATTTCATATTATTAGAATTTAGATTTCTTGAGGAAGCAGATGGCTATAAACTTTAACAGGTGTTTCTGGTGCACTGCCTTAACTTTAAATGCTGAACAGGTACAGCTTGAAGTTTGCTGGGCTGCACAGGGAGTTAGTACTTTAAATGATGTGTGGGTAGAGAATTAATTTGTTTTGAACTGCCTGAAGAAAATTCAATATATTGTACACAGAGGTTCATGCTTACTTGACATGGTGCAATACAATGAGAAATGTAAAAAAAAAAAAAAAAAAGATTTAAAGAAATCCTGAACTGTATTCTTCAGACCAGCCTACCCCTTTTCCTGCTAATAAAGTACCAAAACAAGAACATGCTCCAAGTTATGGCAGTGGCTGAAAGGGAACGAATAGGGAAGCATTCATGCATCAATGACGGCTTCACCAACTGTGTGTGGAGCCCAGCTCATCTCTGCTCTCCTGAAATAAAAATAAAATGCAAATCTGCATTCCTATTCTGTACCTCTTCACAAATATTTTAACATTACATCATGTTGTGCTTCACTTGGCAATGTTCTATCTCACTCGAATGGAACACTGTCTACTGTCTTATAAATTCACACAATGACCAAAAAAAAAACCAAAAACCTAGTAGAGCACAATATAATGCTTATGCTTATATATATTTTCTGGGAAAATGTAAATTCTTTAAACCAAGGATATAACTTTCCAAATATATAAGATGAATATAAAACTCTGAACAATGACTATGATATAGATTTATTCAATCAATTATTTAATGATACTTTTTACCTAAATAATACATTTTCTCTAAATTGCCTGGTGGTCTTATGACTGCAAAATGCTTCAGGCTTTGGTAAGCCCTGTGTGGATAGGACTTTACTTCAGTGATTTATCCCCAGCACATAGACTATTGCCCTGCACATGTAATTACTCAATATGTATTTGTTAAATTTTTTAAATATGTCATAGGTGCAAAGAAACTAGAGAAGCCCAAATGTTTGTACTTTATAACTAGCAGTGAAACTGCAGAAAAATTATTGAGACAAGTATGCAGCTGTCTCAGGTATGGATGGGTGCTGCTGATTTCTGCAGAATTAATGCTGCATATGTATGCTCAAGAAAAGAAGTAACATATAAATAACGATGATATTACCAGTGGTGAAGCTTATGGAAAACACAGTACATTTCCCTTGTGCTTCTAGTTGTTCTGGAATTGGTTGATGTTCTGGGTTAGTTTTTCTGCCTGAAGTCTACCAGATGATATGTTGGTCTATCTTCTCTGAGCTTTCTTGGATTCTTTAGACAGTCAAATTGACACTGCTTTCAGTTCTCTTATGTTGTTGAAAAACTTTGGTAGCCATGCATGGTTCACGAGTACAAACTGGATCATGCTATTCCTTCCTGAAATACATAAATATAACTTGAGTTAGTCCTAACTCAAATGTATGTCCTTTAAGAGCAAAGGTCAGCAAATAGAGATAATTGAAAAGATTGCCTGAAAGAGTGTTCCCTTGGATATTTTTCATTGATCCCTCCAGATCCACTGTACCTTTTCCAAGTTACTTTGTACTTAAGGAGGATGACTGATAATGGACAGCATCAATAGATATCCAGTTGGTTTGGTCAACAGGGAACACCACCAAAAACTCAGAAAGAGGAATGAAAGAGAGGTCAGAGTAGTAATTTTCCTTACTCCCTTGCTCTGAGGTTATCTCAGGCTGATTGCTTCCCTCAACTAAAGATCACTGATCCCTCTCTTTGCCTCTTTAGTCTTTGAATATACTAAGGTGCCCTGCTGTTACAATCCCCAGAGAATTAAACTATTCATTGTAGTTTTCCTAAACAACAGCCTGCACTTTTATAAATAGTGCCTTTATTAAATCCTCCTCAATTTACCCAGTTTGAATGTATGTCATTTTTTTTTTTTTTTTGCCTGGACCCTGACTGATACAGTCTCTAAGTGATAACTAAAACATTTTAAAGGACTCAAAAGTTTTAAAGTGCATTCATTCGTTACTTTAAGTTTCTTAAGTGATAGAAGATTGGAAGAAAGTGTGTAAGAAATTCCTCTTTACCTGCTTTTTTTTTTTTCTTTTCAGTAGAGAAGCTCCCATTTACTTGCAACTATTTTAGAGTTAAGTAACTACTTGGAATTGAGGAGAAAATAATAAAGCTGTTCTTTTGAGAAATGGGAGCTGTCAAGGCTTTATTACCAAGAGGAAGCACCAAAAGTAATCAAGGCTCTTTTTGCAAAATATGATGTGTACCTTCCTGTCAAACTCCATTAACTTAGAGGTTTGAATTATAGTTCTATTTCACAAAATAGTATGATGGAATCAGACATAATATTAGAAGCTGAGAGTTCTGTTTAAAATTGCCTTTTCTTTGTTCTAGAGAGAAATAGAACATTCTGAAATGTATCCTAATCAACTGTTAATAGCTAATTCAATAGCCACCTGCATCAGATTCTGCTGTTCTCAGAATAGAACACCTTGATATTCCAGAGGGAAAGTGTTTACTCTCCTATTTGTGTGTAACTAAGCTACAAGGTGAATTCCAAATGAACCAATGGGGAAAGTGATATCTTTATGTGTCCCATATATTGGGCATTTTGGGCCTCTATTGGCTACACATCAGAATCTGAGTTCATCTCACAGATAACCAATTGTGTGCCACAGAATCAGGAACATATAAAAAATGCTGAAAGATGTAATGTAAAAACTATGTATTATTATGGGCTTTTTTTCCTTAGGCCTTTTTTTCAGAAGACAGAGAAATGACATTCAGATCAGTTTAGTTGGAAATTTATTGGGTCAGTTAGCTCATTTTTGCAAAATCTGAAAAGAATTTTTAAAATCTGTATTTGGAAATATTGCTTATAGAGTTACTGTTAGTTTTAACAGCTTTGATAAAAGCCTGGACAACTAGTATAGTTGTTTTTTTTTTTTTAAGTCTTTTTGCCTTAGCCACTAGTAAAATGGAGATGAACCTAGTATTCTTTTCAGAAGGCACAGTGCCTGGCATAAAATATTTAGCTCTTGTTATTTTGTGTTCAACAAAAATGATGCTTCTTTCTCTTCAAGTAGGAGTAGATTTTTATAAGAAAGAATAAGGCTAAGATGGATGTGGGGAAAGAATAATATGAGGATGTTGGAGGTGAGAAAGTTCAAGTGGGCAAGTAGAGTAGGCTAGAGGCACCTCCTAGATCAAGACACATTTGCACTCCTGTTCTTGAGAGGTGAGGAAGGAGACTCTAGACCTGCACTGCATGCCTATGTTGGTTATAACCCATCCATGTGGCAGCTGTTTAGCTCTACTCAGATTCCATGTCTTTTACTACCTAGCTTCTTCCCATATAATAGTTTTATTACTGAAAAGAGAAGTTGAACTTTCACAAGCTCTCCCCAGGCTCAGATATTCCCTCCCAACTCTTTGCCCCTTATACTTGGAGTATTATACCATCTCTGGGAGCTTGATAGTTCTCTGCCCAGAGTATCCCCTTTATTAAATTCTAAGTATCCCCATTTGAAGATGCCATCTCTTTCCTGACTGCTCACTGATATAGAGGAAGCATTACAGGAATGGGCACACCAGCATCTGGCCAAACCAGATCTGCAACTACCAACCTTCTAGCCATGCATGGGCTGGGAGTCCAATTTGTGCTATTTAGCTCTTTACTGGTCCACTCCTCCTGAATTCTAGAGCTAGATCTAGAAGCAGGGATGTGAAGACAGAGAGAGGGAGAGGAGTGGCTCAACCTTAAATCTTCCTGGAACCCAGTTCTGATATTTTGCTGTCCTCCGTCTCCAGATAGAGGTATACAGTTTTCCACTCTTAGAGCGTTTACCATCACCTGCAACCTACTAAGGCATGGAAGCTACCCCAAAGGCACACCAGGGGCAGTTTTCACTAGTTAAATCATTGCTTTGCATTATTGTCTAATAACTGTCCTCACTTACTATTATCTGAATAATTTAATGACATAATTTATCTATTTTTAATTTTAATTAATATCTATTTCTGCTTTTTTTGGTGTTTGCCATTTTATATCACATTATATTAGTCTGATTTGAAGATTTCCATCTTTAATTAATGTATTAGTTATCATTAGCTCTTCTCAAATTTGAATATGCAAAACTAAAAAAGCAGTAAATTCCTTCATGATGTACTCTGGACTCCAAAATGCCTATAGGCATTCTTTTGTGTCAAAGTTCTAAGCACCTTTACTTCCTACCTGAGTATTAAATCACCACTGGGCTTTGTTTTGATTGGGTATTCACTACCTGTTTTATCTTGGAAGATATACTTGATCTCTCTGATCTTATTTTTCTCAGTTAGGAAAGGGGGCTCTTTACATCCCCATAGGATGTTGTGAGAATAGAATGTAATGATATGTAAAGCACTTCTATCCATGCTGTACATGATATGTAATGCATATCATTAATGTTAGTCAACCCTGTTAAACATCAATATTAATTTGTACAGATTCACATCCTCAGAGTAACATAATCCCAACGTCTATGAAAGAAAAGGCTGTACATTATTTTCTTTCCTGAGAGCTTAGTTTCATACAAATTCTGAATATAACAACTAAAGCCATTAATATGCAAGAGAGCTTGTCCTAATAATTCCCTTAATAATTATCTTTAGCTCACAAACTCTATCAGATGCAGAGTTTGAGCAAAAAATAAACAGTAAGTTAAACAAGATTTTAAGCAGTTTTATTTTATGTAAGGAATCTTACAGCTATGGTAAGAGGACAGGTAACTAATATGAAGTCAATGTAGAAAATATTTTACCTTTTATTAAGTACTATTACTATGATATATAATACAACTACATATAATGTGTTTATGATTTTAAATGCTGTTCTGCAAGTTTAGTTTTATTATTAAATACTATTTATTTACAAATTCTTAGCAGTTTAAACCTATCTTAAAAAAATATGTGTTCATGGCATGACCTAGATGACCCTGGAAACACAAGTTGGTACATATAACTCATGAATTTATGGTAATTTTAGTATTTTTCTGGTGTTTATCATTGCTTAAGTTAATTTGATATATTAAGCCCCAATTAAAAAATAAGAAAGAAGGCTTCAATTAATTCATTTAAAAAAGAATTAGTCATTTTTTGAGTATTATCCCTTTTAATTCAAACACCAAACATTTTTGGAAATCATGTGTGTGACAAATGGGTGAAATACTGGAAACACAAGGATGGATTAGATGCAGAGCCTGCCTTCAAGGAGCTTGTGTCTAATATGGTGAACTAGGCAACACACAGGCATTAAGAATGGATTTCTGCTATCACAGAAGTGTCTGCAGAGACAGTGTGGGTCACTCAGAAGGAAGGAATGATGTCTCTCTTACTTTTAGTAAGGTTTTTTTTGTTTTTTTTTTTTTAAAGATGATGCTGGAGTCAGATTTTGAAAGTGAATAATGCTCTTAAGAGGTCAGGATTAGAGTAAAATTCCTTGAGAAATTCACCACTTTTGATGGAAATGATCTATTATTTGCCTTGTGTTGGCCTTAGAATTAATCATCATGTATTAGAAATAAATTCACTAAAGAATTTTTCCAAATACCTATTATGCTTCAGTAACTTATCCTTTTAGACATCTCAAAAATACTCAGTTAATAATGTCAAGGGTCCCTCAGGTACTTAGTAGAGCATAATTTCCCTATTTCTTTATTTTTTTTAAAGCATACTTTGTTGTAAAATATAGTTTTGTTCAAAGTTTTTTTTTAATTATTACTCTTAGGAAAAACTGTGAAATACTTGAAAATGAGCAAAGAAAAATAATATATTACTGAATGTCTGTTCCTCTTTCCAGATTATCCTCAACTTCCATTGTCCTTGAACCACTTCAACTCTGTGCTGTTAGAAAACAATGCACATGATCTTGTCCTTAGACATGGACAATGTATGTCCCCTCAGATTGGAAAAAGTCAATTTTCTAACTATTTGTAAATTCATTTTTTCTGCTGAAAGACCTAAATATATATGGTGCTTTGAATTCTCCTATGAGGCAGTAGTAACATCTTAGTGATCCTTTCATTAATTAAGAATTAAGTAAAATCTTTGACATGTGTTCATTTATATTTGTATAAGAGTTTTGATTTTAACTGTTCTTGGAAATATCCTTTATCACTACTGTCATTTGTAGTGAGATTTTCTTTAGCCCTAATAGAGGCAACCAACACATACTTGGTACAAATATCAAACATTCTGTATGTGGTATAGAATATTCGAGGAGGAAAGTATGTTACTATTTTTATATTTATATATGTATGTATATATAGCATATGTTGTATGTGCATATAGTATATATATTGTAATCATATAAATATATTGGTATATAGAAAATATTAAGAGTTTCTGGGAAAAGTGAGTCAGGAAGGGCAACAACACCTGTGTTCATATTTGAAGAGACTAGAAATCAAATAACATTTTAGGCATAGGACTTTATTCTTGTACAAAGATGTGATAAATACAGAAGTGTGAAAAGGCATGGTGTTCCTTGGAATTAGTTCACAGTAGTTGTCTATTAAACTAATAAAGATATGGGGAAGAAAAGTGGTTAGTAATGAGCCTGGGAAAAGTAGCCTAATGAAAGATTGCAAAGATCTTACTTATTAGATAATTTAGAATTTATTCTCTATGTAATGCAGAGCCATTCAAGAGGTGACATGACCAAATTTGATTTTTTTTAATGAATCAAGTGACCAATGAATTAAATGATGCAATATTATAGTCAAAAAGAGGCAGTATGGGCTAGAATTTAGAGTTGGTCAAGTTGATGGGACACTGTTTGGCCAAGACCAGTAGTACTGAGATAGAGCAGTGAGGAATAGCATGAACCATTAGAATGAAAAATATGGATATTTGTGTACTACAGAAATGAAAAATAAGGAACTTTATCTTCTACTCTATGTAAATTTTGGATATGATAATTACCCCCAAATCAAACACAGTGAAATTGGGCTAGCTACTTCATATTTTTTCAGCTAACAAAATAATAGTGGATGACGTTTGAAAGCCACTTCGAAAGCATCAAAATAAACAACTTTTTAAAAAACCTAATGTATTTGTTCCCTAAATAAATTTCAAAATATTTTAAAAATCACAGATTTTGGGAATCTTGTACTTTATCATTTTCTAAGTGAGTTGCATTGTGAGTAAGGTATCTAAACTTCTACAGTACTCATGAAGAAATGCTTAAAAATCAATGGATTTTCTAGTTATCTGAAAAGTAATATTATGCAAACAGTATTTTAAAATCGTTGAGCCACAGTTGATATTGTTTTGTATACTAGGCACAAATTACTTTCAAAAAGTTTTAGGGCATATTGGCTTAAAAAAACTTAAAATAAGTTACATTGTGCTTTGATTAGTAAGTAAGAAAATTAGGGACTCAAATCAATACCAAATTTATTTTCAGCCTGATTAGGAGCTTCCTTTTGTGTGCTATATTTAAATATAGTTAATAAATATAAATACTGTTTTGATTGAAAATTCCTACCTACGTTCTAATATCTGCTTTTTTCATTTCAAAAAAAGGGCAAATAGAAAAATTTGGTGTATTTTCAGTAGACAGTATGATTAATATCATAATCACGTGTTTATAAAGTCCCTAATTATGCATATTTTGCAAAGACCTGCCTAAACTTATTCTTTCCCCTGTAGAATTCAGGAGTCTTATTTATGGACATTCAGGGTTAGCCCCAGATGAATTATCACAGTTGTTAGATTGAATATTTGTGTATAATGTAAAGTTTTATTAATACCTTCCCTTGAACCTTCAAAATAAATTCTCTGCTCAACACTCTGAATTAGTCTTCTCAGCACTTGCTGAAAAGAAAATTAACTCAGGGAGGTTAAAGCATTTTACTCAACTTCATCTAATAAGTGGAAAAGAAAAAAATTCATTTACGTCTCCTGATATCAACCTGAGTGCCTCTCCTAATTCTCTATCCAAAGTTACTTGCTTGTTAGTTCTGTACCTACTCTTGCTAAACTCCAGTACTCATCAGGGACACCAACAGTTTTTGCCCTTCTCTGAGTTGCCTCATGAGCCATAATTATCTCTGCAATTTCTCCCCCTCTATAAAAATTGCCATTCCTTTGGCAAGGATGACTTGAATCTGCAATCTGCTGACTTAGATTTCACTTCTAATTAAATATATAGGGTGAATAGCTAACAGTCTTTGTTAGAGGGTGTCTGATTTAAATAAAAATGTCTTGTTCAGCTAACATAAGCATGGAATTTTAAATAGAATTTTAGATAATAGATGATGGTATTTTATGACAAAAAGAAACCTTCCGTTTAGGGATGTGACCTACTGTTTTAGGATCAAAAATTTAAATTTTAGTGATGATATATAAGAAAAAGAGATGCCAAAATGAAAAATGATTTTGTGAACAAATGATTAGGGAAAAAAAAACGTACATTTTACTAGTTTATTTACTCTGTACTTAACTCTGATTCATTAACCTCAGGTTTCTGCTACCTAAGGTTTCCCCTGTCCATTCGGTGCCTTGCTTTTATTTCTCTGCAGTCTTCTCCATTAGGCTAAAATATCCCTCTGTTCTTTGAGATCACCTCCTCGAGTTTCACATGTCAGGCACCTTGGCACTCATTCATTACCCTTCTTCCCCCATCGGGTGACAGTCTTGGGCTTGCTCACATCATGGTGTTCCTAAGATAGTCAAACTTTTTAAGCAGTATTTAGCTTCCAAGAGAGAGCTTCCCAACCGATGATCTCTTCAGACCCATCTTTTAAGTTAAACAGTGTCTCTTCCACTATGTTTCTATAGGTCGAAACAAATCACAAGGTAGACACAGATTCACTCCTTGATAAAGGAGAGCCAAAGAATTTACATCCTTCTGTGATCTACCATAAAGGAGAATGTGGGGTAGGATTTCAGTAGATAAAATAGAATAGAAAGTTTTCTTTGAGATTTTGGGTTGGCCATGGTATCCTTAAAACAAACAAAACCTAGGAAATTCAACAGGGCTTAGGAGTAGAGCAATCTAGTTCCAGAGAAATAATCAGAATAAGACAGAAGAAAATTGGGAATAAGAAAAGAAAGGAAAAGCAAATTTTTAGAAGAAATGATCTAATGTAATCTTAAACTAGGTTTTTAATGAAGGTTAAGATAGTTAGAAACACAAGGGTATGGAAAGATACTTAAAGGATGAAACTATTTTACCAGTATTGTACTAGACTATGCCTTTAGTGCTTCTGAACCTTATATCATCAAAAGAAAACTGAGAATGAATCAGTAGAAAACATTAGATGAGATAATTTTCAAAAAGATACTACAATCTGTATTTTAAGGAAATCACAATGTTGATTCACCTTCATACACTTTAAATAAATCACTAAGATATTTTCTTAATTTATGAAACAGTATTTTGCTTATATTTTGCCTCTATCACAGTATTGAGCAAAAATATGGAAAAATGCACATAAAAATAGAAAAACAGTCTTAGGGATATAATGTCAAAAAATGTGTACTCTTTAAGTTTTGATGTTGAAGGCTAAGTCCTTGTTAGGCATATTTTATCAGGTTATTAATTTGACCATGTGCTGAGGATATATTAAGTCAGGGAATATAAAAAACGTAGACTACCAATATTGGCCCCTTCATAAAATGGACTTATGTCACTTAATTCATAGCTCTTTTATGACTAAATTCTGGAATCCTGAAGATTCCCAAACTAACACTTTCCTCTTCTCATTTTCTAGGCTCAGCTACTTGCACTTCCTCATTCCAATTATACTTTTCAGTCATCAGTACAAATACTTCAATCATCCTGGCATTTTTATTGATTTGGTTTAAAATTTAGGCTGGTAATTAATGCAGTCTTATTTTCCCTTTCCCTGACCAGGAGTGCCAAAATATTAACTTCTGACAATCTTTTTTTAGAGTCAATAATACATTTAATCCTAAAAAGATTAAAAGATTTGATAAACTTCAGACTCCATTCTAGTTTGTAAATTTTCTCACTTTCATCTAGCAGAAAGCACCCCGACTTCTTAATATAGCCATTTATAAAACTATGATAACTAGTAAATGTAAATTCTTTCTTCAAGTCATTTTAATTTAAGTTGTTAATGAGAAATTAATAGGGTATCATTCATTCAGCAAATACTCATTAAGGGTCTATAATATAAATAGTGGGGGCTGTGCATTCTACAAAGACAAGAAAGTGCCAAATTCAAGTCAGATATTTCAGTGGCCTCTCAAAATTTTAGTATATTTTAAAGCAAAACTAGGGGCACCTGGGTGGCTCAGTTGATAAAGTGTCTGCCTTCAGCTCAGGTCATGATCCCTGTCATGATCCCAGGGTCGTGGGATAGAGCCCTGAGTGGAGCTCCCTGCTTGTGGGGTAACTGCTTCTCCCTCTGCCCCTCCCTCTGCTTGTGCTCTCTCTGTCTCTCTTTTTCTCTCATGAATAAATAAAATCTTTTTAAAAAATAAGGCAAAAGAAGTAGATTTTTTTTAATTTAAATTAAATTAGCCACGGTATAGTACATCATTAGTTTTTGATATAATGGTCAATGATTCATTAGTTGAGTATATCACCCAATGCTCATCATATCACATGCCCTTTTTAATGCCCATCACCCAGTTACCCTATCCCCCCACCCACCTCCCTTTCCATAACCCTCAGTTTTTTTAGAGTCAAGAGTCTCATATGGTTTGTCTCCCTCTCTGATTTCTTCCCATTCAGTTCCCCCCACCCCTATTGTCCTCTGCACTATTCCTTATGTTCCACATATGAGTGAAACCATATGATAATTGTGTTTCTCTGACTGACTTATTTCACTTAGTATAGTACCCTCCAGTTCCATCCATGTAGATGTAAATAAGAAGTAGATTTTATACCAAGGTCAATACCTTATGATATAGCCCCATTGCAAAAAAAAATATTATTATTTTAAGGTATTACTTTACTAACACATTGAATTAAACTATTTTCTTTCCTGCTCATTTAAAAAAGAAGAAGAAAGAAAACCTTTACTCTTTTAGAGCAGTTGTAGGTTCATAGCAAAATTGAGAGGAAGGCACAGAGATTTCCCCTTTATCTCCTGCCTTCACATATGCATTACTTTCCCCATTACCAATATCCTCCACCAGAGTAGGACATTTGTTAAAATTGGTGAACCTACAGTGCCACATCATTATCACCCAAAGTCCAGGGTTTACATGAGGGTTTACCCTTGGTGTTGCATATCCTAAGGACTTGAAAAAGGTATAGAGGCATGTAGCCATCATTATGGTATCAAACAGAATGTTGTCCAAAAACTCCTCTGTGCTTTACCTGTTCATCACCCCCACTTTCCTGGCCCATTGTAATTTCTTAAATCTAAAACTGAATTTAAACTTATTGTTTGAAATAGAATCTCATAATATCATTTTTCCCAAATTTGTAATTTCAAATAGCTAAAACTACATAGGTACAAGATATATATACTCTAAGATTTCTTTGTCCAATTTCAAAACTCTATGATTATGGAAAATATGAATCGAGTACAAATTAGATGTTTCTTCTAACCTTGAAAATGTGCTTAAAGTTGTCTAAATGTAGAAGTAAAATACATTTGTCCAAAGTAACAGTTTGAATTATTATTCACACTAACAGTTTGAATGTAAACTCCTAAAATAAATAGCTCATCCTGAATATGAAAGCTTTTTTTTTTGAAATTCGGAAACCTTGAGATTCCTTTAAGAATACTTACTCTTAAGAAATTCAGTGAAAACTACCAAAATAAATGTTTCTACTTGTAAAATGGGTCTGAAAATCTGGTTAGTATCAGATGGGGACAAATAAGTGTCACTAATATTAAGGATATACTTGGAATAATTTAGGGATGATGGAGATTTTTCACATGTATACATTAATTTTGAATACATAATGAAATTTTAGCATCACATAATTTTTCTGGGTCCTGAGAGATGTGTTTGTGTGTGTGTGTGTGTGTGTGTATGTGTGACCTTGATATCTTGAGGGTGGTGGTGAAAGGGGTGGGGGATATTGCAGTTGGAATTGTCACGTATTTCTAAATACCTTTTACTTACCTAAAAATCAAAGAAAGAGAACTATGTGTTCTCTATGGTTTCTTACAGTTGTAATAAGTCTATGCAAAGTCTGAACCCATTTTTTTAAAAAAAATCAACTGCTATGTATCTCCTATTCTCTCAAATCGGTTTACTATCTGAATCCTAACTCAGCCTCAACAAAGGAAACTATTTCCCTTTAGTGATCTCTAATAAAAGACTAGCTTCCATTTGGCTGTCTTCATGTCTCCTTTGCTTTTTACTTATTTTTATTCAGTCATTTTCTTCTCTCTGGAGGTGAACAAACCACTTGCCCTAGGCCTTGATAACTTTTAAAAGCAATCTGAGCTTAAAAATCAATTTAATGACATGTTCCTATAGCATTAAGCTCCATTGCTTGCCCACATTTGGCCAAGTTAAATGAGAAGGTGATCTATTATAACACCTATAAAAATAAATCTACTTGCAGCAGTTAAAGCCCAGTAAAAGTCCAGAAGGCACTGCTCTCCATCTCAGGGCTAAACATTTGTGCATCACCCGATCCCACCATCCCTGAGAGATGAAGGAGGCCTGGGAGTCAGTGTTCACCAGCACTGCTGTGAACACTGTTTCCTTCTACATTCAGTGTACAGTATGGTAGTGAACAACTTCATTAGGATGTATCTGGAGTGGTTTAGAGGCTTGATTTCACACCATACAATCATCCTTTTCTCTTTCTGGAAGTTATATTTGGTGAAGGCAAAGGAAATCTGAGACTTGTGGTGGTGGGGGGGCGATTCTGAACTGTTAAAAACTGCCAGCACATCACGGGTTTGTGTGTCCTGGGCTCCGTTCATCTTGCTGTTTTGACATTAATGTGAAGAGTACTGAATAGAAGAGCTCAAGCTCAGGATAACCGAATTACTGTTTCTTCAGCATTATGACCCAAGTATCACTAGTCCTTCACTGACTGTTTTTCTAAGAAGACAGCATGTTTGTCTTTTTTAAAAACAGTATTTGTGGGGTGCCTGGGTGGCTCAGTCATTAAGTATCTGCCTTCAGCCCAGGTCATGATCCCAGGGTCCTGGGATCAAGCCCCTCATCAGGCTCCCTGCTCCGCGGGAAGCCTGCTTCTCCCTCTCCCACTCCCCCTGCTTGTGTTCCTGCTCTCGCTCTCTCTCTCTGTCAAATAAATAAGTAAAATCTTTTTTAAAAAACCAAACAAACTGTATTTGTGTTTAATTTTGACTCTGCTTTTGTATTCCTTGCACCTGAAATAAATCTCACAATAGCAAATACTCTATTTTGTACGGACAGTTTTTTTTTTCTTATCTAAGTGTCGGAATCAGCCTTATTATTTTTTATTTTGTTTTTAATAATATCTATGATGTTTTGATTTTTAAAACTGTATTTTTTTCTTGAATAATGGTGGGAATAAACATTATTTTCAAGGAATGCACACATCTAGTCCAAAGATGAAAGGAATCTCTCCTACTTTGTTGCCTAATGTGGGATATTCAGACCAGCAGAATCAGCTCTACTTTAGAACTTGTTATATTTTAGAATCTCAGACCCCACCCCAGACCTTCACTTTAACACATCCCCAGGTGATTCTTCTGCACATGAATATTTGAGAAGCACTGCTCTGACAATTCTTTTCAATACACACATAATAACTTTTTTGATGCTGAGCTTTTATTTTTATCTCCAAACCCTGGCCTAGGTGGTTTTTAGATTTTGTTTAAAGATATGGTCTATCCTTTTGATAATATGCTAACTAGACTCTATACAAAAAAAGTAAGGAATTTTTTTGTTTTTAAAGAATAAGTTGTATTTCTTTAAAGTATTAACTAAGAATCCTGCATAATGTCATGACTGTGTATGTAGCAATCTTGCCATGGTAAAAAGGACCTATGGTTGAGCTCAAATTCTCAAATATATCTGCATTTGAAAAAAAAAAAAGGTGTGGATGCGGAGAATATGTGAAATATCAGGTGCTAATTTTGTGAACAGCTGTATCAGTGTACCAAACGTTCTCCATAATATTTCCTGTTTCATTTATAATAATTGAATTTATAAAGATTCAATTTATATACAAATGCAGAAGCACCTATAAAGCAGCAATTGTTTAGGGGTTATGACACCAAGAATGGTTCTATAAATAGACTACCCAGGGATTGGGCGAGGTCCTCCTCCAAGGTCAGCCTCAAGCTTGAAGCATTTCTCCTCATAGATCGTTAAATCTGAGGCACTTTCATCTTAGTTTTACTAAAAGAGATTTATAATAATTTTTAAATGGACATTATAGACATTTTTCTGGGAAGAAAATCCAGAATATTTGAAGAAAACTATAAACTAAGTATATTTAATGTTGAGTTCCTATAAAAGGAATGATTTCATAGTCATGAAAGATTGAATGTTTATTCTTATATCCTAACATTAGAGTAGCAAACCAGAATTTTATTTGTCCCTTCCATTTTTTTTGCAGTATTTTAAGTAAGTTATATCCATGTCTTAGAAAATCTAAAGACTCCAGTCTAAACCAGTTTACAAACTTCAATTAAACTTTGATGAAAACTTCCAGATTTTAACGGTGAATTAGATAACTCACAATATCCATAAATGAATAAATGAATGTTGAATTCACTTTTGGAAATTGAGAAATATCTGGCTATTTTTAAATATTTTAAATTAAATCTATTTTTTCTTCAAACTCAAATTACTAAATGACTGATTTAGTTGGTTTTATATAAATAAGTATCATCATTTCAAAAGCAGAGCAAATGATGACAAAGAACATTTTACCTTATTTTGTAGATTATATAAATATCATAAATATATTCATTTTCTCCAACTTATTCAATTACTCTTAATATGAATCAAATGGAAGGATCACATAAATGTTTCTATATATAGTATAAAATTAAAAAATTAAATAAAATTATTCATAGGAATTATGTAGGCTAAAATGAAATAAAGATACAAATGTATCTGTTTTAAAGTCATTCACTTTCTCTACATTCACATCAGGATTCGTATTTATTCTTTGGATCTTAGTTTTCACATTATGAAAGAATTAGGAGGTATTTTAATATGAGTTTCTAGAAGGCTTGTTTATAAAATTACACTTACGGAGACGTAAAGACTAGAAACATCTACCAAAGGTATTTCCGTGGTAACTTTAGGTTACTGAAATTAATGTAACTGACTCTTTGAAAGGAAGAGGAGTTATCCCAGCAGCACTGGTGCCTCTTTGTGCTGAGATATAAATAGCCTGTATCTGTGCCGGCATCTCGGGAGGCTCCAGCCTTAAGTAACCTCATAGCTGGATGGCAAGTGGGCACGGAGACTCTGTGAGATGCTGCCCAACAGTTGCCACACCTTTCTCTAACAGACCCAAAGAGCAAAGAATGACATTTTCAGGTGTCACTTTCCCCTAACTCCTCACTCTTACCTGCAATAACAAATTTACCTTAATCATATCCTTACATCTTCCCCTCCGAATACAAATGACACCCTTCTTCCTGATGGAGTCCAATGCACTCCATCCACTATCCTATAGTATCAAAGGCTCTCTCTTCCTATAAATATGCTTTGTCTTGTATTTCTCATTCTAAAAATGCCTTTTCTTAACACAGCACCTCCTTCCAAAGTTACTACTATGATGACCTACTGAAGGAAATGAAGACCATGAATGGTCGATTATCAGATTAATGATTGTTTCAGTCTTTTCTCCCTAGTCCTCCCTATTTTTCATAAGCATTAGTCAGTATCAGTTTCTCCCCAATTAGGATGCTTTAGGTCTCCGTCCCAATTCTCTTCCTCAGTATTCCTCTGTCTGCCTGTGAATGTTCTTTCCATGGCCCTCTTCCTTTCTCTTCTCATTTAAAAATTTTCCCTTGTGATCTCTTTACTTTGTCTTTAACTACCATACTTAACTACCTACTGCCCTCAGAAGAAATGAACACTTCCGACATCCTGATATCAGACTTCTAGCTTCCAGAACTGTGAGGCAGTAAATTTCAGTCATTTGAAGCCACTCAATTGGTGGTATTTTGTTATGACAGTCTTAAAACACCAATATACACCACCCCCCTCTATTGAGAATTTGGGGAACTAAATGCAACACAAGCTTCTCAGCATGATACATAAAGGCCACTTGTAACCATTTCTTGCTTTACTCTTCACTTTCATTGATTACCACCTCCACGCCCTTTTTCCTACTTAATGTACCACAAGCACAATCCTGTGAATCTTTCCCTTGGCACCCCTGCTCTCTCACCCTTCCACAGCATATACCCTTCACTTTGTAATGCCCACTCCTTCGTGCTTGAGAGGTAAATGACTTTTTGTTCTACAAAAGCCAGTCCAGATTTCATTTATTCTTTGATGTCTTCCTTGACCCCTCTTCTGCAATTGCCCATCCATCTGTAGTTTCATTTACTGTTTGTGCCTGTTATAAGACTGGGTTTGGGAAGGTATTTATTTATCTCAGCATCCTTCACCTCTAACACGGGGCTGGCCTAGAACAGTTAGTGACTTTATCATTCAATTTAATTCAACAAACATTTGTGTACTTACATGTCTGAGCAATCTGATTTCAGGTCTAAGAAACAAGAGTGAGGCAATCTTCTGTATAAGGGTTTGGTGTTTAATAATAGGTTAAAGCCTATTATAAAGTATAAACAAGTATGTAATATAGCGTGTAGTATTCAAGCAGTGACAAGTAGAAAAACAGATTAATTCAAAATCAAAGCCAGTGTCCTTTATGAACAATACTAAAATTTATTGACTCATTTAAAGTACTTGGCAATTTTAATTTGTTGTTAGCTATTTTCTATGCAGGATTTTTAAAAAAATAATTGTGAGTCTTCATTAATAAAATAAACGTATAGATTTAAGTGCTAACTTGTTCAATATAGACTGCTAACATCATAAATATTTTATCCAAAATTGATCGTGGTGGTGCTAAGTTTCAGTCAGCCAGGTTGTGGTCTGAGTAATCAGCTGTTAGGTACAGAGTGCTCAGAAGCAATACTAAAAAGAGAAGAGCTTTTTACTTATTTATTTTTCTTTTTTTTGTGAGAAGAGCTTTTTAAAGTTTTTAGTTTTTTTTAGATTTTTAAAGTAGCAACAATTCTCAAGAATTTCACCATAGTTATTAGATTTTTCAAGGCATCCCCAGTATACGTGGCTCATGAAGACTAGTAGACTTGAGAATAAGAGGATGCAAAGACCACAATTAAGGATATTTTGGATGCATCTTAGCCAGTTGTTCCAGATTCCAGAAATGTAATTTCCTAGAGGCATACTCAGTGTAGATCAACCCACTTGGCACTCTCTGCAACTGCTGCTTCAACAGTAGCAATATATTTAGACCTGCAGTCATTCATATGAATAAGTTGTTTGTTTGGAATTTTCATCCTGGAAAAAAAATGTATTTAAATATCATTATTTGAATGAGAGCAAGTTTGACGCAGAGTTGCATGGCTTACAAATGTAAACAGTGGGCCTTCACACATCAGAAACAATCGTCGTATCTGAATTGTTTCTCGTTCAAAGGTCACACACAGATCACTTAAACTGTGACTCCATTTTAATTGTGGTTGCTGTTAACATATATCAATGCCGTTTAATCCTTCTTACATATTTCATGATCATAGATTTCTACAGGGCTTTTCCAATACTGCCTGTCAATCCTACTACTTTCCTCTTGTGGGTTCTCTTTTTCCACTCTTTTACAACCATTCCAAACCCTTCATGTCCTACCACCCCCCTTAGTATATAGCCCAGCCTTTTATTTCATAGAGAAAGATAGCACTATGCTCAGTTACCGCCTACAAAATGGACTAATTGACTTGTATCTCTATGAATTTGTCCTCTTCAATCTTTCTAAAAGAAGAACTGTCTGCCTTTCCAAGCTTTGAAAATCTTAGGTCATTGATTACGAGTCTCTCTCCAGTGTATTAAGCCTTACTCTCTCTGTTAGAATCTCCCTTCCTTCCTTCCTTCCTTCCACCCATCCTTCCATCCTTCCATCCTTCCATCTATCCATCCATCCATCCATCCATTGAAAATTCACTTGAAAGTATTATTCTAATTGTTGATACAGTGTAGTAGATGAGCGTCCCTGCCCTCAGGTAGCTGGCCACCCAGTGGGGTCCACTGAAATATATCTACTGGATCCTTCCCACCAGCCTGTACACATACTTCAGTCTCTCTTATTTAAAAATAAAACAAACACACACTAATTCTACATTTTCCTCCACTTATGTCTTACCTCTTTTCTCGAATTCAAAGGTAAACTTTTATTAAGTTGTTAAATTCATGAGCTTCGTTTTTTCATTCCCCCACTGTGATGTTTAATTTTAAGTGTCAGCTTGACTGGGCTAAGGGACATCTAGATAGTAGGTAAAACATTATTTCCGGGTGTGTCTGTGAGGGTGTTTCCAGAAAAAAATTAACATTTGAATCTGTAGCCTGAGTAAAGAAAATTGCCCTCACCAATGTGGGTGGGCATCATCCAAGCCACCGAAGGCCTGAATAAAATACAAAAGTGGAGGAAGGACAAATTTTTCTACCTGAGCTGGGTCATTCAACTTTTCCTGCCCTTTGACTTTGGTGCTCCTGGTTCTTGGGACTTCAGACTCAGACCAGGACATAGACCATTGGTTTTCCTGGGTTTTAGGCCTTTAAGTTTGGACTGGAAATATACTACCAGCTTTCCTGGGTCTCCACCTTGTAAACAGCAGACTGTGGGACTTCTCAGTGTCCATAATTACATAAGCCAATCCCTCATAATACATTTCTTTCTGTATATCTCTCTATATATCCTATTGATTCTGTTTCTTTGGAGACCTCTAACATGCCCGCTTATCCTTCAGTTCATTTCAACCTGATTTTTATCTTCAGCATGTTACCAAAAGTACTTTAGCTAGAAACAAACAGTCCCTACTTTGCAAACATAAATAAATAAACAAATAAACAAAAATACTTATCTGTGTTTCTGGCATTGTTATGTCAATTCTTTAATGCCTATCTCTTCTTACCAATTCTTTGGTATTACTAATTTCTCTCAAGTCCTCTTACCTTTTAAGTTACATTCTGTTTCTATTCCTACACCAATGACCTTTATTAATACCTTGAACCACACTGACCTCAAGCTTCTTCTCTCAGAACCAATTCTATAGGTCAAATTAAGTACCTAATACTTATACTTGGATGTCACACAGACACGTCAAACTTACTCATTCGATGTTTAGTGCATGATCTTCCCTACCAACCTTGGGTATTTCAAGAGTCTTTCTATTTAACCATAAACATGACCTCAATCCATCCTTTTCCTTAATCCAGAAATTTAAGAGTGACTTTTAAAATGCTCCTCATGTTCACTTTCTGTATTGGATCAAGTATATCTAATCACTTTCTTATCTTCATTTTTTTGTGTTATACCAGTTGAGCAAACCACTGTTATAATGTCAAGGGATTATGATATATTTAATCTTCCCTCATTAAATGTGTTTGACTTTCTTCACTTTGTTCTCCACAAGGAATATACCAGACTGATAAGTCAGATGAAAATATCTGATTATGTTAGTGTCATGGTAAATACTCTTTGGAAGCTTCCCATTGCTTCCAAGTTCCTACATTGTCTTAACTCTTTTATTCGCTAAGCTTCAGGTCCCATCATTCCTCTGTCTCCTTCATTATACACCAATTACATTGGCTTTCCCATCCATAACTTTTCTCTTTACTGAGGACTTCCTTCTCCATTCTACCACTATATATATATATATATATACACACATATATACGCACATATATATATTTATATAACCATACTCATTTTTAGTTCTCAGCTTTAGTCTTTAATTTATACAACATTAATGCTATGTGCAGGCATTTGTCTATCTTAACACTCTAAACTAAGATGAGCCCTCCTGCATATTCCAAAGCCATGCATCTTCATAGCACAGATTACATTTGCAATTAACTAACAATATAAATTGTGTCATTTATCATCTAGAGTATAAATTCTCTAAGAGCAGGCATCCTCGCCCATTTTCTTATGAGTACATTTTTTATCAGAGCAACATGTGAAATGCTTGGTACATCAGAAGTGTTCAAAATAAATGTATAATGACTGAGCAGAAAATAAAATAATGTCATCAGAGAAAATGTAGTAAAAACTTCATAATGAGATCTGCGTTGTTCCTAATGCTAGAGGAAAATATATTTAAAATTTCTCAGTGAATTGTGCAATGGTTATTTTTTAATATAAAAGTGACTAGGGGTGCCTGGGTGGCTCAGACAGGTAAGTGTCTGACTCTTGATCTCAGCTCAGGTCTTGATCTTGAGGTCATGGGCTTGGGCGTGGAGCCCACTTTAATAAAAAGGGAGACTAAAGCATTTTAGAGATAGTTTTCCATTCCCCGGCATCTGATTTATTGGCTCAATTATTTATTACCAGAATAATTAAGATCAATTAATGAAATCACCTAGATATAAAAATATCCCAGCAAGGTTTTATATTATCTTACTGAATTATTTTTCATTTCATAAACAATAGCAGATAGCAGCTTTTCAGGTATTACTCATAGAGTCTACATTATTTAGGTTTTTTAATTTCCTACGTGAAGAAGTCAGTATATTAGAAAATTTTGACATTCAATAGCAGTAACCCAAATTGAACTCAAACGCTATTATAGCTTTTCTATTTTTAGTCAGATTAAAAATATTTATGTCAGTCTAATAATTAAAAGTGTGTCTGGAGGTGTACAGCAGGAAATTCAGTGTACATTTCCAGGAGCTGTTTAGCAGCTCCTTAATGTCAGGGCCCTGGGTCTGTTGTCTCAGGTGCCACATTTCATAAAACTCCATCCAAGGCAGAAAGTAGAGAAAGTCAGACAGCACAAAAACCCCTACCTTTTCTATCCTCTCTCTTTTTATTAGGAAGACAGTATTTCTCAGAAGTGTTTATTGTATTTTCCCTTATCTCTCATTGAAATAACTTGTTCACACTGACAAAGTCTAGCTGCTAGAGGCTGGGCAAGTAGAACTGAATTTAAGGCTTTTACAACCTCTATAGCAAGAGACAGGCAAATGGGCTGGCAAAGGCTATTAAGGGGACATCCACGATGATCTTTCCCTGTGTAAAATACATATTAATGTTTACAAATTTAAAAATATAAATCTGAATACAGAAAATTTAAATTACCTATCCTCTCACAATCCAGGGATAAACATGATAAATTAATACATATCTACTTTGATTTCTGTTTCACCTTATCTAAATTTATCTTATATATTATTTTCTCATGTTGTTTAATGATATTTATTGTAAAGGCTATACTTCCTTTTTATAGATATATAATTCAATTAACTCTTATATAATTTATTATTTATTTTATTGCTGCTTATTCAATTTTGTATTTTGTTTACTAGTTTCACCAGGAATATATAAATAACCAGAGATATTGATTTAAAAGGATGCATACTATTGAATCTTAATATTCCAAAATGCTATATATGAATATGTTTATTAATTACTTTAATATAATGTACAATCTTTTTAAGACTGAAATGACTTTTTGTAAAGGAATATTCAAGATAAGTGCTTTTTTTGCTCATATTCTGTCACCATGGCCCTAGAGAGTAGGGCTGTCAGTATAGAGGGCTGAAAAGTGGGAACATTGAGCCACAGATGATTATTTTCAGGCCCAGAAACCTAATGGGATTTGCCATGCTGAGTTTTGAACTTACTTGGGATAAGTGACTCCTTTTTTCTTTCCAGTATTCTTTTCTAGAGTGGTCATGCCTACCCAATGCCCAGTCTACCATTATATTTTGGAAGCAGATAACTTGTTTCCAATTTCACAAGTCCACAGATCGGAGAGGAATTTTTTCCCAGGTTGAATTATACTCAGAGTCTTGCCATATCTGACTTAGATGGTTTAGAAGATGAAATTTGGGACTTAAGAGTTGATGTTGAAATGAATTACTTTTGGGGATGTCATGATGTTGTGAAAGCATTTTGCATCGGGAAAGGCATGGATTTGGGGGCAGAGGGTAGGTGGGTTGAATTGTGTTCCCAAAAAGTTGTGTTCAAGTCCTAACTCCCAGTACTTGTATGTGTAACCTTATTTGGAAATGAGGTCCTTGTAGATGTAATCAAATTAATATGAGATCATACAGAATTAACTAGAGTGGGCCCCCATCCAGTGACTTGTGTCTTTATAAGAAAAAGGAGAGGGAGATTTAAACATAGAGACATACAGACCCATAGAGAGGACAGCCATGTGGCAGTGGAGGCCAAGATTGGAATAGTGCAAACCAAGAGATGTCCAAGACTGCCAATGACCAGGAGAAACTAGAAAAAGCAAGGAAGCCTTCTTCCCTAGAGCTTTCAGAGGGAGCATGGCCCTGCCGACACTTTTATTTCAGACTTCTAGCCTCCAAAACTGTGAGAGAATCAACTTCTGTTGTCTAAGTCACCCAGTTTGTGGTAGTTTGTCACGGCGGCCCTAGGAAAGGAATACAGATTTAGTTAATTCATTCAAATTTAGTTTTGAACAAACATACCATAAAAAAAAAGTCACCTTAAAAAGACATATAAAAATTTAAACCAACCCTCAGGATATCGTTCTAAATTTGGAGCACTGGAACTTTTAACTTTTTATGTGTTTATAACTTGTCACATTTTTTTAGAGAGAAAATTCAGAAAATTAACAGTGTCTCTCTTAACGTCAAATCATGTATGAGCTCTTTGATAGAAGTCATTGGTATGGTTGTTGGTGTTTGTATTTTTAGGACTATTAATTGCATTGTAGGTGTTAAATAGAGTGGCATCATGGAGGTTTGAAACAGTTAGAAGGGACAAGATTGATATAAACTGAATAGCCAGGGTGGATTTTTTATAGACTTGAGGTGGAGGATTAAAAAAGTGGAAGAAGAGAGGGGAGAATAAAGATGGCAGGGAAGATATCATGTTTTACTTATCAGAAACTGTATGAACAAAGATGAATGGATTGGACATTTTATCTTATGTCAGTGGACATTAAAGAAATCAACCCAATATAGTTAATTTTCTGTACTATTCAATTTAATGTTAATTACCAATTCAGATGATTCAGGTTCTCAATTATGTTTTTTGTTCTAGTTAATTGGAATTCGCTATTAATTATAAAGGGGACCAGAGAAATTATTTAATTTTAGTTCTTTGCCTATATTGAATTATTTTTCCTGGTACATATTTATTTATACTTAATATGGATAAAATGCTTCAAAATATAAAAAAAAGAACACATGCATTGTAATAATTAATCCTCTATACTGTATTTAAAAATTTCTGCTTTTTATAAATATATATAATTATGTCAAATGTTGGCCTCATCTTGAATTTTCTTGCATAATCTCACCTTTTTCTATGAAAATGTATTTCCAAAGTACAGAGTGAAATATATTTGGCAGGTCTATTCCCACATACTGTTATGTATAAAAATCATATTTTAGCAAGGTAGATGATCTCCTCAAAGAGAAAAATCTCAAAGTTTCTTGCAAAAGTAACTGAGGAGGTTTGAATGGTGGTTAAGTACTTTTCAGCTTACCTTGTGTGAGCAGTTGTCAGTGAGTCATCTGTGTTTCTTAATAACCTTTAAAAACCTTGCAAATGACAACACTATAAGGTCGTGTAGACTTTATATTTGTGAATATTGGAGTAGAAAGATGGAATCATATATTTCCTTCTCAAAAAATTGTTCAAAATGAAAGATTATTTGAAGGAGACAAATACATGGTTAAAAGTTTTCTGATTTACACGTGGTATTAACTATTTGAATAGATAATTAAATTAGTACGAAATAGCAAATGGCTAGATAATGTATGATTTGATAGAGAAAATATACCTACAGTGTACATAATATATTTTTACATTTTATGAAAGTTAAATTATCGAAGTTTAATATCTTAGTTGTCACATATGTTTGTTAGTAGAATAACACTTCAGTGATTTGAAATTGAACATACTATTGTTCTTTTAAAGTTTGTATAATTAATAATTAGAAAGCAGTAACATTTACAGCATTTTAAATCTTTAACTGGATGAATGATAGTGAAATTTAATTAATCTCTTTAATTACAGGAGCCATTAATTGTGCCTCTTTAAAGAAAATGAATTAAACCTCCCACACATAAACAATATAAAACTAAAATATCCAGAAATTTTGTTTTTAAAATCTCTATGATACTGAAATTATGAAAGGATTTATCACTGGAACCTATCAATAAGCCAAGCTATAATTGGTTTTACTTTTTCTTTACATGCTTTATCTAAACATCACATTTTAAATCATTCAGTAGAAATTGAATTTCTACAGAATGAATTCCAAATAAGCTGTATCCTAGCATCCCTCCCCTTGAAGATTCATGTATTGTTAATTTTTTAAGACTTTATGTTTTCCTGATGCCTCAACATCCCCACAAATAGGCTGTGAGTAGTTTGCTCAAGTGACTAGGTGTGCCAATGTGATAAAGTTGGTTACTTGCCCTCTCCAGTTTGTGATCTAGTGACATTCAAATGCACTAGTGAAGTCCATCATGCCTTTTGCTTATGTCCTCCACCCTGATCCTCCACAAAGATACTTGCCCACTGGCCTTCACTCTTGCAACACTCCACCTGCTCGGTTGAGCCCAATCCTTGGGTGCTTCTCCCACATGGTTCCTTGCATGGTGTGCCAGCCCTGCTTCCCTCTTCTAGAACCTGTTAATATGAAAAAATCTTTTGCACTGCGGTGTTATTCTACATTGGCACCAGACTGATCATCAAAACCTCCATTTTTTTTAAACCTCCATTTTTAAGTAATAGAATTATTCCTTATAATACAATACACCTAAATGATTTGATATGAATCTTGGGTGAATAGGACATTTGCCATGGCAAGTAGGAAAATAAACAGCATCTTTTATGCCACTTTACCATTACATTTACTTCCTTACTATTATATTCTATGAGGATCTTAAAGAAGTAGCTCGAATGTATTTGCCAATTAATAAATAAATGGCTGATAAATAAATACATGTATTGGCCAATTAATAAATAAATAAATAACCATTGAGCATCTTTTTTCCATGTTAGCATGGTTCTGGGAGGGTAGAGTAATAAATGAAAGAGATGAGGTTACTGATGTATGACCAAGCCTGGTGTCATCCAGATACAGAAAAAGACAGAAACAGGGAAATAGGTAATAGGGCTGGAGGAAACAATGTGAAGAAAAGGGATGAGATGAGAGAGGTAAGTAGAGCTAAATTTAGGTTTTTCCAGTCTGGTGCTAGGGATGGTTTATAGATGTTCTGAGTGATCCCTCCCCCAAACCTTGGGGATGAAATGAGATTAAAGGCACACCTAGTATGCATCCTGCCAGCCCTGTGTAGCCTGTGGGGATCTGGGCCAGCTGGAGACTTGAAGTCTGGTTTCCTTTGATATCAAGGAGCCCCCATTTTACTCTAGGATGTCATATAAATATTATCATTTTCTAAGTGTACTGTGACAAAAAGATCTGAGAAGCATCAAATAGACTTTTTGACCAATTTAAGGAGTCTGGATATTATTCTCACTGTAGTGTAAAGCCAAAGAAAGGTTGCAACCAATGGAATAAAATAATCTGATTGATGTTTTCAAAAGATCTCACTTTCTGCTTTTAGAGAAGAGTTAAAAAAAAAAAAAAAAGAAAGAAAAAGGAAGCCGGGAGACCAATTAGAAACCTTTTGAAGTAGTCTATTCCAGGGTTTCTCAAAATGTGGTCTAAGGTCCAGTAGTATTAACATCATCTGAGATCTTGTTAGAAATGAAAATTTTCAGCCCCATCTCCTCTCCCAGACTTACATTAATCTATGGTTTAACAAGATTTCCAGGTAATTCTGATGCTCACTAAATTTTGAAAACTGTTCTAATCCAGGAATGATGGCTTGGGTGAAATGGTAGCTATAGAGATAGAGAATTAAATAGATTTCATGGCTTTTTTTGAAGTGAGGTCAACAATTAATACTGCAGTGTCAAAATATCAACCCTAACAATGTCCTGATTCCAGTGGATACTATCAAATAGTTTTTAACAGGAAAAATCAGAATTTCCTGGCATGATTTTATATAATATACATGTTTATATATGTACATATCATTTGTATTTGCACTTGTATGTATAGAATATATTTAATATATATCTAATGTGTATTCATAGGTGTGTACACACACACAAATACACACTTTTTTTTTTTTAAGAGAAGTCATCTTGATTCATCTATTTGGGTACAGACCCAAACCAAGCATTTATTCAGCAGCAAGGATTCTATTGTGTAGAGATGACAGACATTGAGGCCAACACCAAGATTCTCTTGCATGGTCACATCTATTATGCTTGATAGTACATGATTTGTGGTTTCATTTGAGTACTGATGGGAGCATGCTAACTGTTTCAAAGGAACTTCTTGGAAAGAGTCCTGATGGTATCTACCTGCTCAAGAATACAAATTAAATTATTTAATTTTCATAACAGAACTTGAACTTTGATGCTTACCTATAGTACCTTTATTTACAGTTATGTAAAGTTCAAGTCTACAGTGACCTGAGCCTCAAATTAGGGCCTACCGGTCTCTTATGAAAAGTGGCAAATGAATGGTCTAGATAGTAAATGCTGCAAATTCTTAAGAAAGTCAGGTAACTGTCTGGTTGCAGATTGGCAGAGAAGGCATTCTGATTATGAGAGCTATGGACAGGGCTTTGAAGGAATCGGGAGTGAATAGGCTGACAGAAGACATGGATCACAAAATACAGCAGTTGAAAAGTGGGGAGGTGAGTATGATCACAGTGTGATCCTTTAGAACACACAGACTGTTCTAGACTAAACCACTGTGTTTCTGTAGGGGAGTGATAGGGACAAGATTGGGCCATTAGTCTGGAAATACAGTTTCAAAGAGTTTGCTAGTTTAAGGAGCTATCCTGGGAAGCTTTTAAGATTGCTTCAGTGGGGATTTCCATGATAAAACTATTATATTGCATATATCATTTGACAGTGACATTCAGGATTGATTGAAATAGAGAGAAATACTAGAGAGTGTTTATGAAGACACCCAGAATAATCTAGGTGTGTTATGATTTCAGTGAAATGGAAAACAGAGGGTAAATGCAGGTTGGTTGGACTTTAGCAGAAAGAGCCTCACATTGGGAAACAGTAAACTCCTTGAGGGCAGGGGAGAGGTCTTGCCCTTTTTTTATATATTTCACGTAAACTGGATTTATTTACATACATACAAGGTGTCAATAATTAATCAGGATATGGAATTTTAGTTATGAAATTATAAAAAATTACTTGTATAATCATAAGCATTGGTATTTCTGGGTCACATCGATGAAGCCTACATAATTCTTACATCCATGACTTAGATGGCAAAGATATTTCCTCTTTATGAGATAAGAAAAGCTATTTTATTTATTTATTTAAAGATTTTATTTATTTATTTGTGAGAGAGGCAGAGTGAGAGGGAGAGAGCACAAGCAGGGGGGAGGGGCAGAGGGAGAAGCAAAAGCAGATTCCCTGCTGAGCAGGGAGCCTGATTCCCTTCATGGGCTCAAACTCTTGGTTTGGAAAATTCTTTTGCTTTAAGTTCATGCCCAGTTACATTACTAAGTGAACTGAATAGTCCATTTAACACCTTACCCTTCAAATGCCAGAAAAAGATGAAAAATATGTTTCTGCACAAAACATTCAAATGTATTCCTGAAACAAATGGTGTGTGATAAAAAAGCTCATTTGCAGATTGTTGCTAATTGTGTCTCTTACATATATTTTGCTTCGTTCAGTGTGAATTACAGTGGTAAAAAAAGTGATTATATGTTTCAGAGAAGAAAAAATTTATTGCCTGCATGCTATAAAATTTAATGGCCTTTCCTTTTATAATGTTTTATCATTGGCTCCAATGGATTAGGACAGCTTTCATGGTGGAATTTTGAATAATTAAACATTCACATGTGAAGCAAAGTGGGAAGATATTAGAATCCTATTTAGGGGATACTACAATTGCCAGATATTGTAAAGTATGTCGAGTAGGGAGCAAAAAAAATTCTGATTACCACTCTGAAATATTATCATAGTAGTCACTGATTTTTTTTTTTTCTTTTCTAAATGTCTCTGAAAAGTTTGAGACATTACATTTTCTTCCTTTATTGGGTGGTTAAAAAATGGATCTTGGTTAACATAATTTCTTATTGCCAAAAATGTGCTTTCTAAAATCGTTTTTCAATAGCCATGTTTCAGCCAGTTGCATTATGAGTGTCAAGGACTACATGTTTGTGTCCTCCAGAATTCTTATGCTGAAACTCTAACCTCAAATAAGATGGTATGAGGAGGCGGGGCTTAAGGGAAGCAATTAGGTCATGAAGGTGGAGCTCCCAAAATGGGATTAGTGTCTTTATGAAAAGAGGAAGAGCACTAAATCCCTCTCTCTGCCACCTGAAGATAGAAGGAGAAGATGACCATCTATAAACCAGGAACAGGACCTTCATTGAAAACCTGGCCGTGCTGACGCCTTGATCTTGGATTTCCCAGCCTCCAAAACTGTGAGAAATAAACTTCTTTTGTTACAGCGGCCTGAACTATGACAAGGGGCCTGGGCACACTGTTGAGGTGCTGTGTGTTGGCTGCTAAAACCTCACAGCGTCCCCTTTCTTCAGACACTTGTCTTTGGCCAAATGAGAACCTGAGAGCAGCGCCGGGAGGCTTGCAGCTCTCCCCCCCGCCTCCTGGAGGGGAGCAATCTCAGCCATAAATTTCGAGTATAAGACACAAAGGGCTGGCCTCCTCGCCTCCATGTAGGATGCATTTTGTGATACAGCTTAGGCACCAGAACGTCCTGGTGGAATCAGGCAGAGCATCTCCAGCTGAAGGCCACAGTTTGTTTAGCTTCTATTCCTCTGCCCTGTCTCTCCTGTGTCCTTCACACCCGTTCCCTTGAGAGCACTTCCCTCAAACAAGAATTCCTATCTCAGGCTCTGCTCCTATGGAACCCAACCTAAGACATCGTATATTTATACACGGAATTAAGTTGTTGCCTGAGAAGATTCTACTGCTTCTAGGCCTGCACTGGCTCTTTAAATCTACAAACACAGCTGACCCCTAAAACACCTCACCAACAAAAGGCAATTCCTGAGGGTTTCTCATTCCTTTAATTTCCAATTTGTTCCTGCGTCACTTGCTCAACCTTTTTCACTCAGACCTCTGGTGCCAGACTGCAAAGTTGTCTTCCGTATACTTTCTGGCTGCTTTATTTAGCCCATTACATTTTCCTTCTGGTACATTGAACTCTGCAGCTCTAGTTGCTTCCGCACTGCCAGGCCTTGGGTTTTCCTTAGCGTTCTGCTGAGGGTGGGCCTGCCCCTCATCCCTGCCTTTACTTTCTGGGGGAGTGTAGGGTGGGGAAGGAGGGGAAGGAGGTCAGGTATTGTTTCATTCTGTTTTGATAAAGTGTAAGGAAACAAGATAAGGGAATAGATTTTTTAGGATCATTTCCAGGCTAGGTGACAAAATAATGTCAATGAGCCAAAGAGAAAATACAGTGGTACCCCAAGACTGGGAAGCAGCAGGAATCCCTCTGAGAATTTGTCACGGAAACCCCCACACAGGGAACATTAAGTCAAGGATCAAGGAAGATAAAAACTGCAGGAGCTCAGGAAACAGTGAAAACCACAGTCATTAGCAGAAGGCTGCACTTCTAGGCACAATGCTTTATAGGTGAGAAGACTGGTGTTTACTATTCCCCATGCTGTTTATCTCCCTATAGCCAAATTATTAAGATTTTTTTTTTATTATTACTTGGGGGAAATTTATTTAGAGAACAGATAGTAGTATTATCTTTTCCAGTTAAATAGATAAAAAGCTGTAAAAGTAGTAACTGAATAAAATGAAAAAGGGACCAACATTTTGTGTGTCTATCCATATCCATATCTATCCATATCTTTATTAGCAAGCTAGACAAGATAAGATTTTTTTTTTTTTTTGCTTGTTTTTTTTAAATTTGGGAGGAAGGAAGCTTGGGCGAGGGGCTTGGGAAAGAGTCCAATTCTCTTATCAGGTTATAACAATAATAGTAAATAGTAGCTTATAATTATAATGTATTTATTCTGCCAGACATTATGCTAACCATTTTACATATCATATCTTATTGAATCCAAATAACAAACTGATGAAATAAGTGTTATTATATTGTATATTTAGGAATAAGCAACCAAAGCACAGAGAAATTAAGTTTATAGGGCTATTAAGAGATAAGGCCAGGGATGGAATTTGAGAGACTGATCAGAAGATGTAGCAAACACTAGCTAGCTGTCCTGAGCATCACTTCTTTGTTTCTCTTGGTAAGAGAAATTTTACTTGAACTATGAGTCGTCATGTTACTCGGACCTCGCCTTTGGGAAGTGTTGTATACAGCTTCTGAGTTGTGGGATGAAAGGGAAGAAACACACACTTTTCGTGTTTTCAACCCACTTCCCTTTGCCTGGAATGTGGATAGGATAACTGAGCTGAAATACTTGGCTTGAACCATAAGGCAGAAACAGCATATGAGGATGGCAGAGGAGTGAAATAAAGGAAGCCCAGTTCCTTGCAAGTTGTGGAACTATTTACCAGCCTTGGACTCTCCAGACTCTTAGATGAAAGTAACACAAACTTTTATTTCACTTGAGTCATGTTCTTTTGGGATTCTTGTTTAAGCAGCCTAACTGATATAGTATTCATTAATTCAAAGAAGCAGCATAATATATCGGAAGAAGCATTGGACAGGGCATCAGGAGACCAGAAAGCTGGAAAATTGTACTGAGGCAAAAATTATGATTGTAGACAAATTATGGAATTATGGGTAAAATGAGTGAGTTAGAATACACATAACAGAAGATCCTTTCTCATTGCAAAATGCTGTAATTTAAAGAGATTAATAAAAATACACAATGTCACCTAATCAGTTTGGGAGACATTAATGAGTTACTTGACTTTTATATCTAGATAAGTATGAGACTCATATCTTTAAAAAATTGCTTAAACAAAATTGATTCTGTTTCTACAAATTTGATTTATGAGTAGGTTCACATTTCTCTACATAACCACCAATGAATTAAACATACTATATAAATATTACCACTCACATGATAAAACATCCTCTTGAAAAGCTCTTAATTTTAAATTTGCCTTTGTAAAAATGGAAAAACAATTCGTTACTGGAATATTTTTAATATGTATCTGTCACATCCATTGCTTCTATTCTAAGCATTTCCACATAGTCTAAGCATAGTCCACTTACTACTATTTTTTATATTGAAAAATATCAACATCGACATACATATTTTTAAGGTTTCAAATATGTTGATTGAGTGGGAAAGTGCAACAGAGGGTAGACCCCTTAAGGGCAGGGCCCAACACCTGTTTCCATCACTGCTTCCTTCTCTGTGTGCAGGAAATAGGCGGGACATGTGTAGGTATTTTTTGAATGAATGGATGAGCTAATGTAAGTACTGCAGGGTGATAGGTGATTAACATCAACTGTGGATGAAATCTACCCACAGCGAAAGCTCTTGGGAAGATGATCCTAAACCATAATACAACAGTCCCCAACTTGCAATGGTTCAGCTTATGATTTTTTGACTTTACCATGGTCGGAAGGACATGCCCATCCAGTAGAAACTGTGCTTGGAAGTTGAATTTTGCTTTTTTCCCAGGCTAGTAACATGGGGGTAGGATCATCTCTCGGGATGCCGGGCAGTGCTGGTGAGCCGCAGCTCCCATGCAGCCACGTGATCGCAAGGGTAAACAGCCGAAACACAACCATTCTGGTTTTCACTTTCGGTACAGTATTCAATAAGTTACATGACATATTCAACACTTTATTATGAAATGGGCTTTGTGTTAGGTGATTTTGCCCAACTACTGGCTAATGTAAGTGTTCTGAGCGCGTTTTAAGGTAGGCTAGGCTAAACTATGATGTTCTGTAGCTTAGGTAAATTAAATGCATTTCAACTTAAAATATTTCCAACTTACAATGGGTTTATTGTGACATAACCCCATCACAAATCAAGGATGATCCTACTCATCTCATTAAAAAGAGTTTCCAGGGCACCTGGGGGCTCAGTTGGTTAAGCGAACTGCCTTCCGCTGGGGTCATGATCCCGGGGTCTCAGGATCCAGTCCCTAATCAGGCTCCCTGCTGAGCAGGGAGTGTGCTTCTCCCTCTGACCCTCTCCCCTCTCATGCTCTCTCTCACTCTCTGTCTCAAATAAATAAATAAAATCTTTAAAAAAAATTAAAAAAAAGTTTCCACTTAGTCATAAAAATTCATTAAAAATATTTTATTTCGGCTTATTTTTTTTTTTCGGTGTTGGTTTTTATTTCTTATAATAACTGTTAATCTTAGTACTCAAGTCTCATCTTACATCATTTTGGATTTAAAATGTTTCTCTATTCTCAAACAGTTCAGGAATTCATGCTAAGCCTCACATCTACTGTCCAATTTATCAAATTTTCTAAATTACTTTCTTAAGGGGTGCCTGGGTGGCTCAGTCATCCTTCAGCTCTGGTCATGATCCTGGGGTCCTGGGATCGAGCCCCTCATCTGGCTTCCTTGTCAGTGGGGAGCCTGCTTCTCCCTCTCCCCACACCCCACTGGTGCTCTCTTTCTCTCTCTCTCAAATAATAAATAAATAAATAAATAAATAAATAAATAAATAAATAAATAACTCTCATCAGCCATCCCTCAGAGTAAGAAGTTCAGTATTTTTTTTTTTTTTTTTTTGCTCTTCTGACAAATGCTTGCTCCCTAGGACTCATAGTTAAGGTCTGCTACTACTGTTGGCCCATTTCCATCCTATCAGCCATGCTAAGTTGTTAAATTCTGAAGAGCTTTTAATACCCATATTAAGTAAAGGGAGGGACTTAATTTTATGAAAGGTACATGTAAATTTTTTTTTATTTCCATGTGTGTTGTGTATTACATAATTATATGTCAGCAACATGAAAGACTGAAAAAAACAAAACAAAACAAAAATTCTAATATGTGGTATGTGTATTTCGTTAGTGGAGAAGTTTTTTCCAAACCAGAAAAAAAATGTTTTTAAATGTTCAGGGAATGGTCAGGTTGACTCCTATTTCCTGCATATCAGCTCACAAGAGTAACTCTTTCAACAGCTGTGAAGTAGTAAATGAAATATTGACTGAGTTACTTGTCATTTAATTTGCAATGATTTCAGTGCTTTTCAAGTACTAGGCAAGGCACAGGATATAATTCAATCGTATCCTTTCTTGTAATTTGAAGACGCAACACAACAAGTCACAAGTTAACTGGACCCCAGGAAGGTTAAAGCAGGTTATGAAAACTAATTAGTAAATAAATAACATGGCATAGCCGATCAGTTATTCAGCATTTTCCTGCTTACCTTTTTTCCCCCCTACATTTTAGTTAAAATTCAGTATTAAATATTTCACAAGTTTTTATTCCATTTTGGTGTATAGTTCTTGCATGGACACTTTGTAATTATTACTGAATTTGTGCACTTTACTACTTAAGAAAGTCATGTTTAGGGAGTGGTCTATTTTAGAATTATTTCCTGGAAGCTTTTACAAATTCTAATTTTATTCTCTGCTGTGCATATTATTTTCCCATTTAATTAAGAAAGGTTCATTTTGAGAAAATATTTTGGGAATGCTAAACTCTAAACTAAAGCATCCATTTCTTTAATCAGTCTTAATTAACTGTTACATAAAAGTTTTAATGGCCCTATATTAACTTTATTTCTTTTTGTAAAGCTGAATTATATAACTTTATTAGAGTTGAACTGACTTCTCAGCCAAATCCTTATTTTCATTTTATTTCAATTCAAACTTTTTGAATTAGGAAGACAGGATGAGATTAGTGGCCTTGGAAATTCTTACTATTCCATTTTAGATATAAATCACTAGTCCAGGAACATGACTCTGATGCTCAAGGGTTGCCTAAAGAATAGGTGAAAGGGAATGATTTTACGTCATCAGAGAGAGATGATCAGATACACCAAATTTCAGTTTCTGATGGGCTATCATGTCAGTTTAATTTATATATATATTATATATATTTCTATATATTTCTGTGTATCCATCCTCTCAGTTACTCAAGAGAACCAAGAATCATTCTTTCCCCTTCTTTCTTCTGAATGTACGTGTCCCCTCCATTGCCACATCCTGTTGGTTTTAACAATAAAATCTACCGGGAGTGAGTGCTTCCATTTTACTCTGTCTTCGTGGCTATTGCTCTATTCAAAGCCACCATGTTATCTTCCAGAACAATTCCGGTAGCCTCTTAGTTGATCTCCCCATGTACCTTCTTCACTTTCTAAAACTCATTCTCCACCCAGTAACTAGACCTTGCTTTTGAAAACATAAATCAGATCATGTTAACCTTATGTATAGAATAGAATCCAAATTTCTTACCATTCCAATCTGTCTCCCACAACTGTGCAACTGTCATATCTATGTTCTATACCTACATGTACCTTGGCCTTCTTTTGTTTCCTTAAATACAGCAGAGGGTTTTGTTGTTGTTGTTGTTTGTTTTTAAATCTCAGAACTTCTACTCATGTTACTTCATATGCTGTAATGCTCTTTCCTCTAGGCTTGATATGATTGACTCTTAATTATTCTTCAGATCTTATCTTAAATTTATTTCCTTAGAGAATTCTTCCCAGATTCCCACAATCTAACAGGATCTTCCAATCGTTCTTTTTCCTCTTTTTTTTTCTTGATTGATTGATACATTTGTGTCTTCATGGGTATATTTATTTCCCTTCAGAAATCTTATCTTTCAACCAACTTCTAAGATCCATTGAAGACATGGACCATGTGTATGTACTTCACTCAGGGACGAGCACAAAGCTGTGTTCAATTTTCTAAATGTCAATTTCAAAAATGATGGATTTTCTAAACCATAAATATATAGTTTTTGAGGCAAAAATAATTTGAAATGGGTGTAAAAACTGGAAATTCTTTGAAATAATCGGTGATTTACATGTGCACCTCTTTGATCATCTTCCTTCTTTTATAGGTAATTAATAATTATACTTAAGCTCTGTTGAACTTCGCAAAATATTACCAGATGCCTTTTTAATAAAACAAAGCTAAATGTATTAGAACTTATGGAAGTTATAAAGAACACCATCATGATTGAGCAGTGCCTTTTGAAGTGGGGAGTCAAAATTGATATTTATTACACAGTTTGGATGTCTGGATTTAGTGGTTTAAGGTGAATTTTTCAAGGCAGGCAACTGACTGGGAATGGAAAGTTTACCATAGAATAGTGTAGTATTGGTGGGCAAAGAAAAGCAAACATTTTAAAGAGAGAATTTTAATAGTTACATTGTTTGTGATAACTGAACTATTTACCCAGGTGAGCAAAATGCTATCCTTGATAAATCTGCAGGAATTGCCTAAAGCAAAGAATAAAGTTATTTTACAATCTTACCTTGCACAGGCAAAACTTTCCTGATGCATGTAATGAAGTCATGTTGAAACAGGTGGTTGCAATTACTAGTGCTATTAGCTAGGTCATATTTGATGAAGGTGGTCACAGTTCTTCTGGAGAATAATGCTACTATACTACAGAAAATTATTTTACTATATCTTCTGTAAGAGAAACAAAAAAGAAACAACAGTTCTAGAATGTATTTAAGTAACAGAAAAGTAGAATGAGAGAAAGAGGATAGTTGATAAAATTGGCTCTCCAGTCTAGGCCACTGTTTCTCAAAGGATGATGTGAATATTGCTTCTAAAGGAAGCTTCCAGATATTATGCTAAAGTCTGTCTTCAAATACATTGGGAGACAATGAGTTAAATAATACTAGACAGGTACTGCCCTCCCTAACAAGGCATTTCAAAGCCCTTAATACGTCAAAATACATTGTAAGTTTCTAACAGTGGGAAGAAATAAAGAATATTTGCCATATTTATTTGACCAAGATACTAGTATATTGTGGAGGGTCTCCTGCAACCAATGAATAATGCACTTTATGAACTGCTATTATAAGTTAACAGAATTCTATAACATTAAGAAATTATATAATTACACTTGTTTTTCTCTTCAAAAACGTGTATAGATAAAAATCTATGACCAGGAATATTTGATATTGCATATCAGGACATACATAATATTTTATAAAGATTACTTGACGATCTTTTTGGGAACAAATAGAATACCTCATTTTGAATAGTTTTCCCATTTTGTACCTTTATTGTACTCTGAAATAGGATTGTATAAACTTGATTCTTTTTCATTATAGAATGAAAATCATATGACTGTGAATGAAATTTTCAAATACATCCTATTTTCAGGGAAATTTTAGTGCATAAGGAGTTGATAAGTAGTTTTGCACATAAAAGCAGTTGAGTTTACATTTCTTCATGACATTCACCATAGAACCAGTCTGACATATTCCGACTGCCTTTTCTAAGGAGTCTGGCCTCGGGCAAGTTAACATATGGATACTTCAGATTCCTCATGGGCAAAATGAATGATGTAGGGATGTTCTGAGAATAAAATGAGGTAACAAATCTGGTAGAGTGCTTGAAACAATGCTTTGTAAGTTGCCAATGCAAAACAAATGCTAATTGGTATTACTAAAAACATAGGTAAGTTTTAAAAGTTTACTTTTTAATGTCTTCCCATTTTCTCCAATGAATTTTGATATTCATTATTTTAAAATATTCCATGAGTCAAAGTCTATAATATTTCAAAATGTCATATAGTATGTTATTTTGAAAATTTGACTCTAGGGGTAGAAAAGAGACAAACTTTTATTCTTATAATTCACCTGGATTATCAGAGCTATGTAAATCTGAGAAACTGTAACGGTAGTGAGGATGCTTCTGCTTCTATTCAACTGCAGCTTTAGCCTTCAGAACATATTCTTCTCTGACTGATTGTCACTGAGCACAATATGATGACTGAAGAACAGAGTTCTTACCAGTGGCACCCATTCTACCCCTACCACCTTTTGATTGAGTTGCTGAGGTCTAAACATCATCTATAATTGTATTCTTGTAACTGAAGATAGATGACCAAATTTGTCGTCAGGCTGGAAGAGTTATTAACTGGTGTTGTGCTCATAATTTCCAATATGTCACACACAAAAAAATCTACCTCCAGATTGTTGAGGGAGAGCATGAAGGAGACATGAAGTGGAAGAGGCAGGTGCCAAGCCAAGCAAGAGATGAGGTGGTTTCCTCTGCCAGTGAACAGCTGTAGATCTAGGCAAGAAGGAAAAAAAAAAAAAGCACATTTTTGCCCTGGATGAAATTAATATAAATCTACAGTTATCCCCAGATGGTGTGATTTCACAACTTTCATTTTATAACACTTGGTTTGGTGGTAAAATGGTCAATTTCTGTACCGGATCATACTTGTAAATTCTCTAGCAAAGTGTCATATTTTTCATGTAAATACTTCCAAAGCAAAACTTATTTTTAGCATCAACTATAGGAAAGAAGTCATGAGCATCCTCTTTTGGAGTTGCTTATGTAACTGTTTTCTATAAGAACTGCAAAAGAAAAAGAAATGAAAAGAAACAGTCAAAGATATGGATAAAGAACATTCACTGAGGATGATTGAATTGGTTTGAAAGCTAGAATAAAATTTTCAAAGGATGCTTTAAAAATTTGACTTGAGTTTAAATCGTGATGCCTTGAAGATGTTACTGGTTGCAATTCTTTCATTCATCAAAAGCAAATGTTTACTGGGTATCATCTATATGGCAGAAACCATTATAGACCTTAGTGAAATGGCAATGGACATGATGACGATTATGTTTTATGTGGAAGACAGACAGAAAAATAACAAAACAGTGCTATGGTATTGCTAATGAGAAGCCGATTATGGAGACTAAGAGAGTCAGAGGACTGGTGCTTACACTGCTTTTATGTAAGGTAGTGGAATGTCACCTATAAGGTGACATTTGAGCATGCTTGAAGCAAGTAAATGAGTAAGTTGTAAGATATTGGTTGTATTTTAATGTGGAACTGAATCATTAGAAAATAGACATGTTAAAGTGAGCTAACTCTTCCCATCATCATTCATATAGTGAATATAGTAATTATGAATGGTGATTATGCAGATCGGTTTGGACTAATCTAAGCCTAACTGTGGAACTAGGAGTAGGTTCATCTCCAACTGATAAACCAAACTATTGGATGCTACTTGATGAAGGAAGAATGAACGGATCAAGGGAAACAATCATCACTGTCCGTTAAAACTATTAGGGTGGTTTTGATGGACTGTGAATATGAATATTTCATTCATCAATACAATTTCTATCATTACTCAGTGTTATTTATATTAGTCAGGTTCTCTAGAGAAACAAAAACCAATAGGAAATTATCAATATATCTATATCTATATCTTTCTATCCATCCATAGTGTGAGAGAGGAGCTTTACTTTAGGGAATTGGCTCACGGGATTTTGGGAGTTGGCAAGTCTAAAATTTGTAGGGCAGACTTAAAGGCTAGAAACTCAAGGAAGAATTGATGTTGTATTCTTGAGGTGGAATTCCTTCTTCTGTAGGAAATCTGGTTTTGTTCTTAAGGCATCAATTGATTGAATGAGACTTACCTACACTATCAAGGGTAATCTGCTTAAAGTCAACTGATTACAAATATTGACTATATCTACAAAATACCTCCACAGCAACACTTAGATCAGTATTTAAGGCCTTGATTCCTATAGCCTAGCCAAACTGATATGTAGGACTGATCATCACAGTATTTTAAGCGATCAGACTCTTGGCCAGACACAGATGCTTTAATTAGAAATTTGTAAGAATTTTAAAGGCAGGTATGTTCCTGTATATAATGTGGCAAAATATACTGTAATGAATAATGTCTACAATAAAAGTTAGTTGCCATTCTTTATAACCACTGAGAGTCGTCACTAGAATGTGAGAGGAGAAAGAAAAGATTCTGACAAGTTTTTGTTGCCTTTCTTACAGAACTAGATTAAGTACCAACACACATGAGTATTAGTATTATATAATATCTATTTTAATTTACATATAGAAAAAGTGGGAAGGCTCATCCATTCTAATAATTTAGTAATGTCTCTCACTGTGAAATGCTACAAAATTCTCTTTGGGTAGGAAGTAGTTGGATAAATTTCTAGTAAGTTACATCCTTAACTCTCAGGAGAACACTTATCTTGAGAGAAGAAAAATGGAGAAGAGTCAACAAATTTCTAGAAACCATAAGACAAATTATTTATAGCAAAGCAGCATACTCTCAAAAGTAATATATGTTATGGGAGTCAATATATAAATCATTAATAGCAGTCTATCGCTGTCTGTAGAATAAATTGGTAATTTTAATAGTAGTTTCAAGAAATTCATCTATAGTACCGGTAATTTTACTTTTGGAAATCTATCTCTTTGGTTTTTTTTCCTTAGTTGCTATGCTGTGACTAGAGTGATATGAATCTGTAAAAGCAAGAGCTTATAGGCCATTTGGATTAATATTTCTAAATATAAAAAAAGTTGGCATATAGTTCCTATCAGTTTCTTATAAAATTTTGCAGTTGAGTGACTATGGGGGTCACCAAATCCATAGATAAGACTCTGGATTGTCACTAAATAATCTATTAAAAGGACAGGCAGCAAAAAATATTTGATTTCTTCTTTCTAGGACTAACAAGCTATACCAGTAACTTTTGGTTCAATTTTTATATTTTAGTAATGTGCAGAATTTCCAGTGTGTAAATTAGGAATAAGTCAGAGACTCAGGAAATTGGCTTCTTTGGCACTTGCTTAGAGCAATGACATAATCAGATTTGCATTTTATAAATGCATTGTAAAAGATATATTGGAGGAACTGGAAATTTAGAGTCAGAAATGCCTGCAAGGTTATTTTAATACAGGAGGTGAGTGGTTGGAGAGGAAAGTAGAAGAGAAATCGAAAATTAAAAAAAAAAAAACAGCAAAAAATTTGGCAGGATCTTTGTGATGATATAACTATTCCATATCTTTACTGTGGTAGTAGATACATGAACCAGTGTGATAAAATTGTATAGACCTAAGTATAAACACACACACACACACACACACACACACACACACAGGAACAATAACCAAAAAAACCATGAATAAGATCTGTGAATTTTATCAATGCAAATCAATATCCTGGCTGTGATATTATACTTCATTTTTGCGAATTGTTACCATTGGGAGTAACTGAGTAAATTGTACACAGGATCTCCCCATATTATTTCTTATAACTGCATGTGAATCTGCAATTATCTCAGTGAAGATTTCAATTAATAGAATAGGCAGAACTTGGTAATTGGTGAGCTGTTGGAGCAGCAGAGATGGAAAATTTTAGGTTGACACTGGAAAAATGGTAATGATGCCATTCACTAGGATAAAAAGACAAGGAGAGGAAAAATTTTAGGAAAGTTTCTGGTGCCTGTGGGAGTTATCCATTATGTACTTAAATAAATAAACTGGCTTAGAGCTAGAAGGAGAATCTTTACCTGGCGATATAAGTTTAGAGTCATCAGTAAAATTTAGTAGCATTTGCAGATGTGAGAATGCGTAAGACTACCTGCTACTATTTATGTTGAATCTTCTAGGGTTCCAGCCCTATCTGGAAAAGAGTGAAAGTATAGTGCATGAAAACTCACAAAGGTCTGAAAATGGCATAAAAATTTTCCTTAATATTCCCATTGAATTACACATTAGTCCATAGTGAGATTACCCATGATGGATGATATTTGCTCTCCTGTTCTTTACCAAGACCCTCGTGGGATAAGTTCCTCCCATAAAACTTAATTTTCAGGGACTAGGCTCCAAAACTGAGAAGAGCTGCAAAATTTAAGTTCTAACTATTGATTCTGAATTTAAAACATTTCTCTATAGCCAATATTTTATGATATCAAAAAACAATTTGAATTCCTAAAGGTTAAAGTAGATGTTGGTTTGAAAATATAATAATGAGAGAAGGTTTATAGATTTAAATTTAAGTGTTCAAGTAAAAATCACAGAGATTACTATTTAGCTCTTTTTCTCTGATTAATAAGTTATTTATCATTGTGTAGTAAATCCACATGCAATTAAAAGCAACTTCCTGGAATAGCAGAGTTAATCATTTTTCCACATTATTGACATTTAGGTTCAGATCAATAACAATAAAATGAGGCAATAGAAGATCTTATAAAAGATTCTGAGATGTGGGAGAAACAAAAAAAAAATGTTTAAAAGAACTCTTTTAAATTTATGCCTGCATCATTGGAAAACAAACTAAAATATTTTCTCAAATCTCAACTCTTGGTTAATTCTGTTAACCCTGATAAGATTTTTCTGGAAAGGCACATTTTCTATATTTTTCTCATCATCTGTTGACCTGTTGGACTAGAGACCATAATTGGACCCTTTCATTTGTTTTATCTTAACATACAACTTTAATAAAAAGTGGTTCTTATTCTTTGTGCTTAAGCTTCTTACCCAAATGAAACACTTAACTTCTTTTTTCTTCTATGTAGAAGTTCCTATGATTTATGGTATCTTTGTAGTATGTTAGCACAGTTTTGATTTGGATCAATTTTAATATTCTTTAAGCTGTATATTTGATATTTTATGTTAACATTAATGTTTATTTTAGGTTCTTTATTTTTTATTATCACTAATCCTCAAAAAGCAATAAACTTTTTGTTCAACTTCATATTAAAAGGCAACTGTTTTAAGGGTTTTGATTTTAAAAAGCAAAGCAATGCTGTATTCTTGCAATTTTTTTAAATCAATTTCAATGTAAAATTTACTCTAAGAACCAAAAATAATTTAGGCTTTCAACTAACATATCATACAAGTTGCCTTAAATTAAAAACAAAACAAAACAAAACAAAAAAATCACATTTCATTAAAGACTACAAATGTGAGATATACTGATCTGTGATTATTCAGTGTTATTTGTATATATGCTATTTCTTTCATGGTTCTATTGTTATCATACCGATTTTAATCTGCTCATTAACCATTGCTTCATCTCCTTTTTAAAAAATTTTTTTTCTGATATTTTCCCAAAGAGTGTAGCTTACTTTAGCTTTCTTGTTTGACTGTTGTCTTCCTCACCAGAGATTTTTCGACATATGAATGAATACATCTAAAAAAATCATTTTTCTAAGCATCTCTACTTAATCAGAATGACCTACTTTGATTTCTTTCTTCCTTATTGTTTTCTACTAATAAATCCCTGACTTTAATTTAACATGAAGTATAACGAAGGCTTGGAATTTCAAATGCCTATTTATTTATTTATTTATTTATTTATTTATATTTTGGAAGGGAGAATCATCACTTTATTAACTTTTTCTCTTTCCTTTTTTTTTTTCATTCCTAATGATCATCATCCAGTTAAGGGAGCTGGGGCATCATTTCTGGCACATTTACCCATCTGTTGACTAAGATTGAAGACTATTTTTGGAAGGTTAAATAGTTATTATTGTATTCTCAGGCAGTGTACACTAATCTCATTGTCTTTTGTTTTCTAGTGATGTTAGTTTATTAGTTTAGTTTATTTTTTGAAATATCTCCTCCTTTCAGGAAAAAATAGGGAGCATGTACCATAAAATCTAACTAAAAGAACATGAATCAGTAACAATAATGAATTAATTCTAATCTCTACCTCTTCACCAATGTGATAGTCACTAATCATTTATTTAATTCTCTACACTTAGTCTCTTATGTATGATGTGTGAAGTTTATTCACTTCATGCTGAGGCAGACACAGTGCTAAAGAAATAAGGTGAGGACCAGTTTCTGAGAGCTCACAATTGCTTATTCAAGGATTTTGCCTTCATTTATTTGAGAGTCAATTATGCATAAGTTTCTCATGTTTCTGTACATCTTGTAAGCAGAGGTACTGATTACTTTCGTTCTGGACTATTTTCAAGATAGTGAATAGCCTTGGAAGTTAGCAGTAGTGTTTTTCTGTTGAACAGAGGGCAATTTTGTTTATTGTTCAATGAAGAAAGATAATATCTCTTTCTGAGACAAATGTTTGGCTTTCAGCATTAAAGACTGGGATTTCCTAAGCTTGAAGTTCCGTAGCAGTGATGCACTGTATGCATAACTTGGCTTGGGTCTACATCCATGTTTCTTCCCATGGAATTTGGAGAACAAGGAGAATCCATATGACTAGGAAGCTCATGTTGCCTGCTAAGCAATGAGTAATAAATTCCTTTGTTTCTGACCAAGGAGTCTTGTTTCTTCTGCCAGCATCCATGAATCTGTGTCTGCCTAACTTCTTAGCTTGCAAGCAGAGTAAAATCTAGATATTTCACAGTTCTTGAAATCTTGTAGGAAATGGTGGGCAACAGGGATCTTTACTGATAGAAATAAATGATCAAATTATTTTGGAATCCTGGAAAAGTTCAGAGTTAGAAAACTTGTCAGTTTTCTATATGTAGTTCAAACTATAAAGAAGAATTACTCTGCAGAAGAGTGTGGTGATGGTCTAGATGAGGGCCAAGGATAAGTACATGTGGAACACCAATGCTGATCAGTGAACTACACAACTTGGGAGAGGGGAAAATACATGCAGGTAATTTAATAGATCCAAAAAGTGTACATAAACTCCAGTTTCTACAAATCATAGAGGGCTGATGCTATTTGGGGTAAGGGGTAGTGACCATGGGAATAGAGAAGAAAAGAGTAAAGAATGATGTTCCAGAGATCAAAGCGAGAATGATTGGTGAGAGTATCAGAATCCCCAGGGGTCAAATTGGAGAATTGGGAACAGACCTTTGCTTTTATTATTAGAAGAAAATTAGAACTATTTCAAGAACAATTCCAGTTGGGAAGGGAGGGTGGAGGCTGAATGGACTGTACCAAAGAACAAATGGTGTCAAATCATTAAGGGATGCCTGGGTGGCTCATTCAGTTAAGTGTCCAACCCTTGGTTTTGACTCGAGTCATGATCCCAGAGTCATGAGATCGAGTCCTGGGTTGGGCTCCATGCTCAGTGGGGAGTCTGCTTGAAGATTCTCTCCTTCTGTCCCTCCCCCCACTTGCGTGTTCTCTTTCTTTTTCTCACTCTCTAAAATAAATCTTTAAAAAATATTTATTTGAAAAAATAAATTCATGATTCATGCAAGTATGAAAGGCACATATCACAATTTTTATTTAATTTATTAATGGGTGAAGAAGCCAGTAAGAAGTCACAATTAGTTCAAAGGAAATTTCAAAGGACCACACAGGAATGCTGAAATGAATTTACAGACAGATGAAAAACTGGTCAATATCCACAGGACAATAGTCAAGTGCATATCCTCCAGATACAATTTACATTTCTATTAGTACCATATAACTTACAGAGTTAAAAAATAGCTCAAAAGCAGTATATGATAGAGATAAACCCACAGGATACCTTAGGAAGGACTCCTAGTAATTTTTTCTACTTCATATTTTTTTGTCACAGTTTTTCTTATGATAGGATATAAGGAAACAGTGAATACAGAAAAGGATGTAGGACATTGAGACTAATTTTGCCATGTATTATACTAGGGAAGTTACTGAAATAGGAATCCAGAAAAGAACAGCTAAATAATTGTATGATCTTGAGATTTAATTCAACTTTCAGTATGATTTTTTATCAAAAATAAGGGGAAAACCTACAACTATATGCTCAATTAATCTTTGACAAATCAGAAAAGAGTATCTAATAGGAAAAAGAATGTCTCTTCAACAAATGGTGTTGGGAAAACCGGGCAGAAACATGCAATAGAATGAAACTGGACCACATTCTTACACCATACACAAAAATAAATTCAAAGTGGATTAAAGACCTAAATGTGAGACATGAAATCATTAAAATCCTAGAGGAGAACATAGGCAGTAACTTCCTTGACATTGGCCATAGCAACTTCTTACTAGATACGTCTCCTGAGGCAAGGGAAACAAAAGCAAAAATAAGCTATTGGGACTTCATCAAAAGAAAAGCCTTCTGCACAGTGAAGGAAACAATTAACAAAACTAAAAGGCAACCTATGGAATGGGAGAAGATATTTGCAAATGGCACATCTGATAAAGGGTTAGTATCTAAAATCTATAAAGAACTTAAAAACTCAATACCCAAAAAGGGAATAATCCAATTAAAAAATAGGCAGAAAACATGAATAGACATTCTTTCCCAAAGAAGACATACAGATGGCGAACATATATGAAAAGATGCTTAACATTACTCATCATCAAGGAAATGCAAATCAAAACTACAATGAGATATCACCTCACACCTGTCAGAATGGCTAAAATCAACATCACAAGAAACAACAGGTGTTGGTGAGGATGTGAGGAACAAAGAACCCTCCAGCACTGTTGGTGGGAATGCAATGTACAGCCACTCTTGAAAACAGCATGGATGTTCCTCAAAAAGTTAAAAATAGAACTACCCTACCATCCAGCAATTGCACTACTAAGGTATTTACCCAAAGAATACAGAAATAGTAATTCAAAGGGATACACACACCCCAATGTTTTTAGCAGAATTATCTACAATGGCCAGAACTGTGGAAACAGCCCAAGTATCCATCGACTAATGAATGGATAAAGAAGAGGTGATAGAGATAGATAGATGATAGATAGATGATAGATAGATAGATACAATGGAAAATAGATACAATGGAACATTTACTCAGCCATAAAAAAGAATGAAATCTTGTCATTTGCAGCAACTTGGCTGGAGTTAGAGAGTATTATGGTAAGCCAAATAAGTCAGTCAGAGAAAGACAAATACCATATAATTTCACTCATTTGTGGAATTTAAGAAGCAAATGAGCGAAGGTAAAAAATTAAGAGAGAGGGAGGCAAATCAAGAAACAGACTCTTAATTATAGAGTACAAACTGATGGTTACCAGAGGGGAGGTAGGCAGGGGAATGAGTATTAAGGAGGACACTTGTGATGAGCATCAGATATTATAGGGAAGTACTGAATCACTAAATTATACACCTGAAACTGTTACATTGATGTTCACTAACTGGAATTTAAATAAAAACTTAAAAAAAAATAAAGGGAGTTTGGGTTCAAGTTTAGTTGTGCTCAAACTTTTCTTTTAACCCCAATAATTTCTCTTAATTTTGCAAATTAATGCTTCCTGTGAATTTTAATATAGAGAGAGCTATTCTCTTTGAAGTAATAGTAGCTATTCTGTTTAACATTACCCATTAACATACACCCCCTTGACTTCCTTTACCTGCAGAGCCCTGAGGCATTTTTCAGAATTTTTTTTTTCAGAATTTCTTATATAACTTTAAGGTGGGTGTAAATTCCTGTTTTCATCAGATCATAACATATACATTTCTTCCTGAACTGTACTTGCTCATAGAAATTGAAGATATGTTCCAAATTTGGATTTATTATATTGTTATGTTATTTCATTTTGTAATCCAACCCATGATCACTTGTATCAAGTTAACTTTAATATATATAGGGTTGAATATAAATAAAATGTAATTAATCATGCCTTATTAAAATTAAAATAACAAAAATATTTTTACATGAACAAAGCCTAAAAGTATTTTGATTATTCTGTTTGTCATTATGTTAAATAAGTTCTTACCTCATAGAAAAAGTATTATTTATTTATTTATTTTTGGTTGGTTGTATGTATTAGAATACATTTTTCATGTATGGTTAAATTGATACATTCTATTTAAAAATGTGATTCCTGGTATACTGTGTAATTTATATTTTATAAATGTAGCAGATAATGGTTGAGAAAGGCCATTATAGAATTGGTAAGGAAAAAGGATATAAAAATATTTTAGAGACCACTGTATTATACACCTGAAACTAACATAACACTGTACATTAATTATACTGGAATTAAAAATTAATTTTAAAATAATAAATTAAAAATTAAAAAAATATTTTATAGAAAAGGTGGCTTCCTTTTGGATCCACTTTACTATTGTTGGAGGAAACATATAGTTATGGCCCTTTGAAATGCAAAGATAATTTTGGACAGTATTTTATTCAGGTGGCTTTATGCAGACATGCCTATCGTCACATTTGGGAGCCTGTCACATGGAAGGGGAATCTTCATCTTGTTTTAATCATCAGAGCTGTGGTAAATGGAATGGCTTTGCATTTACTACCCCTAGATGCATTTTATTGTGTTTTATACTATAGTAAACTGGACTACTCTCTTTAAAGTTAAGGTCAAAATATTTAATGTATTTTATACATTGTAATTTAGTCTATATGAAAGAATATGAACATCTGATGACTTGAATAAAATTTACTCACTTTTTTTTCCCTTCAACTCATTGAATAAGTGATTTTTTTCTAAGGTAATGCTAAAAGGTTGATATCATATAAAATTTTTTTGAATGTTAATGAACTCACTACTTTTTCAAAGGACATAGAATGGAAAAGTTGTTTTTACTGACTTTGACATAGTTGACTATCCGGCTTTGGTAGAGAACACTGGTTTTGATTTTTGTGACTGCCCTTTTCCTCTATTTATAACCTTTCTCCCTCTGTTTATTAACTTGAGGTTGCCTCTAATGCTGGATGTTAGCTTTTCTAATCTTCCCCCACATGTAATATTTTAGAAAACTCACGGCAGACAAAGAGTAAACAGTATACTTATGGTTTTCAAGAATCTCAGGCTCTAAACCAATCTTGCAAGTCCAGAAATCCCCAGGAGTCAGAAAGGTAACAGAGATGTATGAAGAAGGTCAAGGTTAAGAAACAGTGGGTATGACTGACATACAAAAAGCTATACGTATTTAATGTACACAACTTGATGAGTCTGGAAATAAGTCTACATCTGTGAAACCGTCACCACAATCTATGCTATAAATATAATCCATCACCTCAAAAATTTTTCTCTTATCTTCTTTACTTTTTATTTTTAAATAAGAACACTTAACATAAAAAAAAATCTAAGTATATAATACAGTATTATTAACTATAGGCTCTACAAGTGTTGTTTTATAGAAAAGAAACAATAGGGAGTAATCAGAACCTCGGACAAACTAGAGATCTGTTATACTTAGTAGAGCACAGCGACTGCCTACTTCCTGCAAATTGGTGCCAGATCTGAAAATTTTAAAAGTTGGAAATTCAAACTTTTATGTAAATCTCTTGGTTGTTAAGTGTTAGAAGCTAACTTAGAGTTAACATCAACAGCAGCAGGGATCTATTTCACAAGCTAAATCTCTGCACTCCAAACTCATCATACCCTAGTCCCAGGACAGAACCCAAGAAATTTCCTGAATCTTATATTTGTCAACCTTGCAGCTCCACATTCCTAGCTCTTTTTAAACACTGATCTCTTGGTTACTACATAAGTGCCACAACAAACTTACTTTTTCTCCCCTTTCTAAGTTAACTTCATTCACCCTACTGCAAAAATTGTCAACAAAAACTGTTCACTCACAGCACAGGATTTCTTAGCCTGCAGTGGTTGCTGATTACCTTGAGGAGGGCTATCAGGTTGGAATCCCAAAGATCTAGCTTCTGTGAATTTGAACAAATAGTGAAAATTTTCATGTGATGAGTTTTGCTTTAGAGGTTTATGGTGATGATGAAATGGGATAATACTTGGTGAAGTACCTTGTAGATTAGAAAGAATTAAATCCTAGCTGTAGTCCTATTCCAAATTAGTATTACAAAACAGTAGCTTTTATTTTTATGTTTTTATTTTTTTGTTAAAGTACCATTTATTTTTTATTTTTTTATTATGTTATGTTAATCACCAAACATTACATCATTAGTTTTTGATGTAGTGTTCCATGATTCATTGTTTGCGTATAACACCCAGTGCTCCATTCAATATGTGCCCTCTTTAATACCCATCACCAGGCTAACCCATCCCCCCACCCACCTCCCCTCTAGAACCCTCAGTTTGTTTCTCAGAGTCCATAGTCTCTCATGGTTCATCTCCCCCTCCGATTTCCCCCCCTTTATTTCTCCCTTCCTACTATCTTCTTTTTTTTTTTTTTTTAACATATAATGTATTATTTCTTTCAGAGGTACAGTTCTGTGATTCAACAGTTTTACACAATTCACAGCGCTCACCATAGCACATACTTTCCCCAATGTCTATCACCCAGCCACCCCATCCCTCCCACCCCCCACCACTCCAGCAACCCTCAGTTTGTTTCCTAAGATTAAGAATTCCTCATATCAGTGAGGTCATATGATACATGTCTTTCTCTGATTGACTTATTTTGCTCAGCATAATACCCTCCAGTTCCATCCACGTCATTGCAAATGGCAAGATTTCATTCCTTTTGACGGCTGCATAATATTCCATTGTATATATATACCACATCTTCTTTATCCATTCATCTGTCGATGGACATCTTGGCTCTTTCCATAGTTTGGCTATTGTGGACATTGCTGCTATAAACATCGGGGTGCACATACCCCTTCGGATCACTACCTTTGTATCTTTGGGGTAAATACCCAGTAGTGCAATTGCTGGGTCATAGGGCAGCTCTATTTTCAACTTTTTGAGGAACCTCCATACAGTTTTCCAGAGTGCCTGCACCACCTTGCATTCCCACCAACAGTGTAGGAGGGTTCCCCTTTCTCTGCATCCCCACCAACATCTGTCATTTCCTGACTTGTTAATTTTAGCCATTCTGACTGGTGTGACGTGGTATCTCACTGAGGTTTTGATTTGGATTTCCCTGATGCCGAGCGATGTTGAGCACTTTTTCATGTGTCTATTGGCCATTTGGATGTCTTCTTTGGAAAAATGTCTGTTCATGTCTTCTGCCCATTTCTTGATTGGATTATTTGTTCTTTGGGTGTTGAGTTTTATAAGTTCTTTATAGATTTTAGATACTAGCCCTTTATCTGATATGTCATTTGCAAATATCTTCTCCCATTCTGTCGGTTGTCTTTTGGTTTTGTTGACTGTTTCTTTTGCTGTGCAAAAGCTTTTTATCTTGATGAAGTCCCAATGGTTCATTTTTGCCCTTGCTTCCCTTGCCTTTGGTGATGTTTCTAGGAAGAAGTTGCTGCGGCTGAGGTCAAAGAGGTTGCTGCCTGTGTTCTCCTTTAGGATTTTGATGGACTCCTGTCTCACATTTAGGTCTTTCAACCATTTTGAGTCTATTTTTGTGTGTGGTGTTAGGAAATGGTCCAGTTTCATTCTTCTGCATGTGGCTGTCCGGTTTTCCCAATACCATTTGTTGAAGAGACTGTCTTTTTTCCATTGGACATTCTTCCCTGCTTTGTCGAAGATTAGTTGACCATAGAGTTGACGGTCCATTTCTGGGCTCTGTATTCTGTTGCATTGATCTATGTGTCTGTTTTTGTGCCAGTACCGTACTGTCTTGATGATGCCAGCTTTGTAATAGAGCTTGAAGTCCGGAATTGTGATGCCACCAGCTTTGCTTTTCTTTTTCAACATTCCTCTGGCTATTCGGGGTCTTTTCTGGTTCCATACAAATTTTAGGATTATTTATTCCATTTCTTTGAAAAAAATGGATGGTATTTTGATAAGGATTGCATTAAATGTGTAGATTACTCTAGGTAGCATTGACATCTTCACAATATTTGTTCTTCCTGTCCATGAGCATGGAACGTTTTTTCATTTCTTTGTGTCTTCCTCAATTTCTTTCATGAGTATTTTATAGTTTTCTGAGTACAGATTCTTTGCCTATTTGGTTAGATTTATTCCTAGGTATCTTATGGTTTTGGGTGCAATTGTAAATGGGATCGACTCCTTAATTTCTCTTTCTTCTGTCTTGTTGTTGGTATATAGGAATGCCAAAACAGTAGCTTTTAAATAAATGCATTATCTCTTCACTTGCTTTTTCCTGCTGTTTTTCTATCTTCCTTTAATACAATATAAATTTTTTGCAGCTTTAGCCTTTTCTAGAAAAGCTTCAGCTTTTCTAGTTCTGACTTTCTAGTATATTTCCTTGCCTACAGAATGTAGCATGACTCGATTAAAATGCATGCCCCTTGATTTTAAAAAATAATACAAGAATTAAAATTATGATTTTTGAGGTTTGTTTCCTATGAAGTGGAGTTAGAGTCTTCATTCCAGGCTCTCCTCTGCTCTGTTCTCTCGCCATGAATAAATGAGATAGTTGTAGATTCATAGTGGTAGAAACTGCTGTCTTCCATGCTTCCATTAAGCTTATCCATTCCTTATTTCAAGGAACAGTTTAAGAATCATGTTTGTTTATATTTCTGAGTGTCTGTAAAACCCCATATAATAAATAACATTGTCTTTCCTTTCATTCCTCAAACAAGTAAACAACTTCTAATCCTTAAGAAATGGTTGTGCATTCAATTAGATATTTTAAAAATCTGCATGTGCTTTTGGTACTTAAATTGAAATATTTTTAAGTGTTTCTGAAAACGGATCACATGAATATAATTTTCTCTGTGTGCATGTTCTTTAGGTTGATGGTTAGCGATATTGATTTGTATTTCAGATAATATAAGAAGTATTCCTGCTGTTCATTCATAGCATAGAATGTTTCTGAGTGATGTTTCCATTGTCACATCATCCTATACATTTCCTGATAAACTTCTTATAATGCTCTATTAGTCAAACTATCTCTCTGTCCATATATTCAAATGAACTGTAGAGGTTATTAACTTGCCCTTGGCAAATAGGTTTATTTTTCTAAGATAAATGCTTTTATAAATTCAGTGTGTGACAGTTTTATTAGAAATTGTAAATAGAATGCCCTGCCAGATTTTTATGACAACCATCACTAACTTATTTGGGCCCTTATTACATTTCAAGCCTTCATGCTCGTGGATATATATTTTTTTAATCACTAGCAAGTCTATTTTGAAATGTTGTAGATTTTAAATTTTAGTGGCAGATTCATATAATTGGCCTTTGAAATAGTAACCAAGTTTTTGCAATTTGGTTATGCTATCAAACATTAAATTTAATATCTATATTTACAATATAAGTTTTATAAGTAAGTACAGTATAGTTGCGATAGCCTTTGTCCTTTTTCTGTTCTAATGTTTCATGTTTCTTTCCAAATATGGAGTTATAGCAAGTGATAATGTTCATAAATTTACTTGTATCAAATCCCATTTTTTGTTAAATCCCATTAGATCAGTATTTTTGTTTACTTGTATTATATGATAAATATGGAATTAGAATATAATATTAAAATATTTTTTAATATTATGTTCAATTTTGGATGTAGTATTCAATGATTCTTTTTTTTTTTTTTTTTTAAAGATTTTATTTATTTATTTGACAGAGAGACACAGCGAGAGAGGGAACACAATCAGGGGGAGTGGGAGAGGGAGAAGCAGGCTTCCCGCTGAGCAGGGAGCCCGATGTGGGGCTCGATCCCAGGACTCTGGGACCATGACCTGAGCCGAAGGCAGACGCTTAACGACTGAGCCACCCAGGCGCCCCAGTATTCAATGATTCTTAATGTTTAAGCAAATCTGTGCTTAATACCAAAAATACTCTTTACCCTATGAACTATACTCTTTATCCTAAGGACAAAAGTTTACTCATTAGTTAGCTAACCTTTGGCAAGTCAACCTCTCTATAACTCACATCTATACAATGACATGACAGAAATACCCATCTCCTCAGACTGTCTTGAGGTTTAGACGAGATTATACTCATAAAATTCTAAATACGTGACCTAAAATCCGGCAAGGGCCTAACACATGTTACCAATTACCATTAAGAAAATGCTATAAGCTACTTGTTGGATTTTTTTTTTTTTTAACAAAGTGTATTAGTCACCTCAGGCCATCATAACAAAATACCACTGACTGTAGCTTAAATAACAGATGGTTATTTTCTCACAGTCGGAGGCTGGATGTCCAAGGTCAAGGTGCCATCACGATTGATTTCTGGTGAGACTTCTCTTCCTGGCTTGCAGATAGCTACCCTGTTGCTGTGTCCTCACATGGACTTTCTTCTTTGCACACACATCCCTGCTGTGTCTTCTCCCTTTTATAAGAACACCGGTCCTATTGGGTTAGGGTCCTATCCTTAGAGTCTCATCTTACCTTATTTACCTCCTTAAAAGCCCTATCTCCAAATACAGTCACATTGGGGGTTAGAACTTCAACATATGAACTTGAGGGGGAGGGGAAGCATAATTTAGTCCCTAATCCAGAGTACTATTATTTATTATATTTTATTCTCCATTCAATTTAATAGTTTTTAAAAGCATAAATATCTCATGTAGTGGCTATTCAGTTTATTTACTGATAAGGTAACATGCAACCCTGAATCTTATGGTAAATTAAAAAAAAAGTGGAATAATATATTGAAATATACACACATATAAAGTTTTTCACACAGCTGTACTTAGACCCTTACCTCCACAGGCTATAGTGTTAATCTGTCAGTCATCTGTTGGCAAGAATTCAAGTCAGAGATTTGTTTTAATATTACTTGCTTCACAGAAACATTGAAATAACTTTTATCCTATTTTCAAAATGAAACTTTACAATGTTGACTTCTCACTTCTTAAAACCCTTTCTGCCCTTAATTTGATGACACGCACTTCATGGGTTATTTGTCCCTTCTGAATGTTTGATATTAGATCTGAAAGATCTAATACAAGCATGTGCAAACCAGTCTCCCAATGGACTGTGCATTTTTGAAGGGATGGTCATGGTTTATCTACCTTTTTTTATCACTAACACAGAGTACATTTTCTAGCACATATATATAGTCAATAAGTTCTGGATGAATAGAAAAAAAAACTAAATAAAATCAATGATTAATGAATCCATTTAAGTAACAAGACTGTTATCTTTCAAATGTCCTAAAAAAACCCAATGCTTGTGGTTTTCTTACATTTTTGGAAAGTCTAATATTTCCAAGTTTTCATGAAGTAGCAAAATCTATTTAGTTTTGCCTGTATTCGAAATGTGAAAATGAACACTGACCTAAAAGTGTTTCCAATATTGGAAAATTGATATAGAATATTAACCTAACTATGATTGTCCAAATTGGAATTTCTATTGAAAGCGATTGATGTTTCATTCTGTATTCACACTGAGATTAAAAGGAAAGAAATCAGAGTCTGGGTGAAGTTAGATGATTAAAGATAGTAATAAGGAGGTTGCAAGAAATTCTTTGTACTACAAGTGGAAAAGGCTACTACTGGATTTTACACAATCCCTTTCCTTAGATGTGGTTAAAAAATGGAATTGACTGTCAAATTGCTGAAAGAGTTTAAGAATAGCACTTACTGAAGTCTGGATACATCTTAGGTGATTTCTCAAAGGTTATTTCCACTTCACTTGTATAAACACTGAAGTAGTGGTTCAAGGGAACCTCAGTGGCACGTGTTTCACCTCTGTTGGCTGTCCAAGGGAAGATTTAAGACAGCCCAACTTTTTCAACACACATTTCTCCTCTGTCGAAAACTGTGATTCTCATCATTTTTTTTCATTACCACAGATATAATAGACACTGCTCAGAAGCATGATACATTTCCATAGATAACTCCAGTTTGTATGCTGCACTGAAGATAAATTATGTCCTCCAATTTTGTACATTTTCCCACACTTTAGTTGAGAGAACATGAACTCACAAGAGCCTGTGATGTAATGAGGTGGCATCACACTGTGAATGAGACCAGTATCCTAGATGATGACTTCTTTCTCCCCCTCCCCCAGTTTATTTTTAAGCGTTTCTGGTGAGAGTTGTGGCCACAGCTTAGGTTTTGTATTTTCTTCAGCATGTTACTTGAGCACCTTTTGTACTACCTGACACATAATAAATGTTGAATAAATAAGTTAAATAATGAATATATGATGCTAGATGTATTCTTTAAAAATATGGAAAGAAGAAAGGAAGGAAGGGCAGAGGGAGAGAGGGTAGAGGAAGAAAAATAGCATTAATTTCATTACTAGTTTATAGTTAATGTGGAATAGTTTTAAAAAATACTCAACTTAGAGTATAGAAACTTGGATTCTCATAACAGATATGGTTCTTGAAAGCTTGGAGACCTTAACCAATCAATTTTCTTTATAGCCAAGAGCCTCAGTTTCAGTAATAATGGAATAGAGATCATAGCAACTCCCCTGCCTGCATACAGTGGTTTTTATTATGCTGAATTGAGGATGTACTCTGAAACACTTGGTGGATTCTCTACTTATGTAAAGAGTTAGAAATGTTTTCTTTATTGTTAGCCCCTTGAATGGCCATTGCTACTAGTAGGTTGGTTTGTCAGACTAATTATTTAAAATAAGCTTACTTATGTTTATATCAATATGGAAATGAACCAATTATTTGAGTGCAAAAAATAAACAACAAAAAAAAAAACAAAACAAAACTGAATATGACAATACTTTTTAAATTGTGTTCTTTGACCCCAAGAGTTGTTACCTAACACAAGATGTAACTCATTAACTTATTATGTATTTGATTTTTAACCATCACTCCTTGGTGAGTGCTACTGCATATTGCGGTAAGAACGTATGTACTAAGAGGACTGAAAAAGGAATGAGAGACAATCAGAACCAGGGATAGCATGTGATTCCTAAAAGTGATATTCTTTCTGGTAGGGATCTAGCCTCCATTGTAGACTGCACATGTTTAAAGCCAAAGCATCTAGTAAATTTAAGTGAATAAATATCGGTCACTGTAGAACTCACACAACCTAATCAATGAAATCAACGAATAGATTGATTTGTATTGCCTAATATGCGCAGAACCTCCAGTCCCCTCTTTATAATCTGTCCAGTAAGGCTGAGTATCTGTGCATATATGCATCTGTTAAAATACGTCAACTCCTTAGCACACTGGACAGCACACAAACAGCACACGCTCTCCCCCTTGCCCCTTGTCTTTCCTTTTCATTGTCACTTCTCTCCCCCTCCCCCACCCCTCCCACACACCCTTTATTCCATTGAGATGAACTACCCAATCTTTGTACTTAAGGATACAATCAGACTCAATAAATAATGGTTCTTAAAATATTTCTGAAGTGACTAACTTGCTTGTTTCCAAAGAGACAAAAACCTATCTGGATTTTTTTTTTTTTAATTCTTCCATTCCAGTTGTCTCTTTTTCTGATATGTGTCATTTAAAATTAAAATGTGCTCCATACATCCAAATTCCTAATAATTGTGTTGAGCTTTAAGAAAATCTACAAAGCTGTATAAATATAATTTTTTTTTTCCAACATGAAACATCAAAGTAAGATATTTATTGCAATGCCTGAGGAAAATGTTGACTCTCAGGGACAGAGCTTTTCAAGTTAAATGGTTTGTGTCCTGATATTCAGGTAAACTAGCACTTATCAAACCTATGACCCCTTGGCTTTATTTTTTTATGCCTTGGTAGGACCATCTCTTTACCTCAGCTCAGGAGCCCATATAATAAATGTGAAGGAAGAAGAGGTAAAGTCATGGACCACCGGAGGTTATTAAAACCAAGTAATTTTTAAAAATATTGTTCTGTTTTGAAACTCAACTGGGAACAAAACAAAACAAAACAAAACATGAATAAGTGTTACCACTCCCCACTAATCAGAGCATACCTCTTACGGTGGGACTCAGTACAGTTCTGACTCCAGCAAGGTAGCAACAGTGAGAGATCATGGTGTTTCTTTTTTTTTTTTTTTTTTTTCCCAGGATACTGTGCTTAGAATAAACAAGACAGTGCCTCTCAGCAGTAGGTCATTTTATTTGTATTTTTAGCAGTAATATGCATAGGTAATTTTTTTTTTTGGACTTTACCTTAGTAATAAAAATAAAAGAATTTTCAAAAGTAGATCTGAAATTAAGGGGCATATTTTCTTATACTTTCAAAATTGCAACTTTTTGAAGAAGTTTGACTATATGTTGTAGATCTGTCTATAAAATATTTTGTGGTTTTTGTGTATGATTTGCGTGAAATGGAAGTGATTACTCAGTCTGTCCTAGAACAAGCACCCTAAGTTTAAAGTAATATGTCAATATTATTTAGACATATATCAGGAGAGACTATTTTGTCTAGAGTTCATTAAATGTAAGATATGAAGGCCTGTATCATTGGAACTTAAAAAATAATTGTAACATATACCCTTCTCTTTTCATGTAATAAATAACTGCCCTAGCTCACTGCATTTTAATTGCACAATAATAAATGTGACAACACTAATTGTACTAATTGAGCAAGTACTATATGAACCTTTCCATGCTAAGTATTGTACTTATGTTAATAGAGGTGAAGTCAAATATTGCTACCATCTTGCAGGTGGGTAATATGAGAGTTTGCATACCCACAGTTATAATTACAGTAAGTGATGGAGCCAGAATTCAAGGCCAGGTCAGTCTCAATTCAGAAACTGTACTTCTAATGACTAACTTACTTTTATGTGATTATCATGTTATCCAGAAAAATATAGAAACACGTTTACAATCCTTAATCTATTTTATATGTACCTCATGACCACTGATTGTTTCTAGACATTTTATGTTCACCAAAAAAAGGATCAGAATGTCAAGTTATTTGAATGCCATGTTTTTTTCCTATGCACAATTTCTTTGAAACTAAATTCAATTTTTTTGCCGAAAGTCTATATATAATACCAGAAATATTATTTGACAACTACAAAGCTGAATCAATGAAGTTATTTGGCTCCATAGAGAAGTTTGATAAGAGGATTATATGAAGTAACAGTGTAGGGAAATATCAAGCATGATGACCTGTTCAGAGCAGGTGCTCAGGAAAGATTAGTTTTCTTTCCTTTCTACTACGACCAAACAGATGTGGGATATTTTTGGATAATGGAAAACAGATATGTTACATAGACACTTTTCAAAGAAAAGGATAAAATTCAAAAGGACAATAGTTATTCTAAAAGTTCCTAAAAATCAGATAGTCTCCGTCTCAGTCCCTGCTATGTAATTACGACTTTCACAATCATTTTATTCTGTGACTAGTATTTCCAATTTACAAAATGAAAAAATTGGACAAGAACCCTGCCAATCTTAAGATTATATGATTCCCTGAAAAGCACAGGCAGAAATGTTATCTATTCAATCAGATATTAGCTCATAATTAAATCACATAACGTTAAATGTTAATTACATCTTGTTCTTTAAAGACCTATTTTCTGGACATTCTGCAGGAGACAAATTGGAAGAATGAGGTTTAGAATTTTAAATACACAATTCATTTTGCATTTCTTAAATCAGAAATTGTTTTTACACAATAAAACCCTCCCGTAAATAACTTCCGGAGGTTTAGGTTATCTGGAATCAATTACTCACAGAGTTTCAAAAGCAGTGTGCTTAGTAAAAATGTAAAAACAAAACAAACAAACAAAAACTTGGGAGGAATATTTTTTTAGTTGTTTTGCATGGATGTTCTCATCTTAATTAAAAATCAAACATGTATAATTTAACAACATGAAAGGATGCTGATATCAGATAATTAACATTATAAGGAAATCTTGCTGGTAACTCAAATGTGCATGTCTTTATTTCATAAGAAAAAACTTCTTAAAAACCCAACACACAAAGTCTTTCTAAAATTTACATTTTACTCATTCATGATTTAGATGAGATAGAAATAATCTCAATATGGTATTTCAAGATAAATTTACTTGAAACTTAATATTGCTAGCTTTAGGGCAGAAATTACCTTTCTATCTGGAGGTGCAATGTCCAATACAATAGGTATTGGCTACATGTGGCTATTTAAATTAATTAAGAATTCATTTTGTCAATGACACTAACCATATTTGATCTGCTCAAATATCCGCCTGTGGTTCGTGGCTTCTCTATTGAATAGCACAGATATAGAACATTCCCATTCGTGCAGAATGTTTTATCAAACCATGCTGGTATAGAGTCATTCTTTTCTTTTGAACTCTAAACTCTAAAATGAGAACATATTCTCCATTGTTCCCATACTGGAAATGTTGTAATCTTAACACATTTAAAACTCTTATGTATAGATTGTTAATATCATTGCAATAATCTAATCGCAACTAAAGACAACAGTGTTGAGTAATCGAAGTACTTAAATTAAGGAAGACTGACTGATACAATTTAAAATATGACTGGGTTTTAATCTCATTGACAATGGGACAATGCCCTACCTAACACTGAATGACAAGAAGGCTGTAATAATGGGGTAACTATGTTCTTGTGTCTGGAATCTTTGTGATTTGTACAGTGCTGTCCAATAGAAATGCACCATGAGCCATGGAAGTGAGCCACACTCTTAATTTAAAAATTTCAAGTAGCCTTATTAAAGCAATAGGAACAAGTAAAGTTAAATTTGATAATACATTTTATTTAATCCAGTATATCAAAAATATTATTTAAACATGTAATCCATATAAAATTATTAATGTGATATTTTACCTTTTTATAATATTAAGTCTTCAAAATCTTATGTGTATTTTACATTTAAGTACATCTCATTTTGTACTGGTCACATTTTCAGTATTCAGTAGACACATGGGGCTCATGGCTACCCTGTTAGACAACACAGATATATACAGTTCAAATCATCAGACAGTCATTTGTTCACGGATTCAACATTACCTGTTGAGCACATGTTAGGTGCTGAGTATTGCACCTAATGATAGGCTGCAGTGGTAAATGACATTGCATGCACTCTTAGAGAACTTCCAGTCTGGTGAGGGGCATCACACACACAGACAAATAACGGTATTGTATTTTTGACAATAGGCTGAAATACTTCTACATCAAAAATCCCATTCCAGGTCCTTAGCAAATGCAGAAGAAGAAAAATTAACCCAGTATTTAGAGTATTGATAAAGGCTTCCAGAGAAAATATCTAACTTTTTACTTAATAATCTGCATGAATTAAGCAGAAAATGCAAAGCAAGGACACAGGAATGAGTTAACAGAATGTTTCAGAAGGAAAGGCATATGGAAAAGAGGTTTGCATGAGGATGAGTGTGTGTGTGTGTGTGTGTGTGTGTAACAAAGAAAGCCAACATGAGAGTAAGGGATGGTTGAGGAAATGAAAGAAGGGTTCCATAAAGTTGGAGTTTCCACTCTGGATGGCAAAAATTGATACGGTGAAGCAAGATAGTTTCATACCCCTAATGAGATTGCTGTCTATTATGCTTTAAATAATATCTACCCATAGATTGGTTAGTAAGGAATGGAAATAAAGAGCCATCTGTATGAAATGAAAGAAGCAGGGATTGGACAAAACCACTGTGAAAAGGGAGTATATGAGAGGGTTATAAAGTCCTCAAGCAATTGCCCTTGAATGCTACTACCAAAAGTCAACATGCTTTCCTCAATAACAAAATCATTAAAAATAAGCAATATCCTTGAGGCGCCTGGGTGGCTCAGTTGGTTAAGCATCTGACTCTTGGTTACAGCTCAGGTCATGATCTCAGAGTCGTGAGTTCAAGCCCCGCAACAGGCTCTGTGCTTAGCCTGGAGTCTGCTCAAAGATTCTCTCCCTCTTCCTCTGCCCGTCCCGCCACATGCTCGCTCTCTCTTTCTCTCTGAAATAAATAAATCTTAAAAAAATAAATAATCTTGGTATATAGAATTATGTTTCTTACCCTGTAAACAAATAACCTTCAGTCAAATAATGAATGCTTAAGGTAAGGAAATTTTATTTTTATAGGATGGTTTTTATTGTCACATATAAGTCCATTAATAGCTACATAAGTAAAACGTAACACCACTTTCTTGGGATGAATATTCTGCACCCCTAACCACACAAAAGAGTAAATACACAATAAGACCAAACCATTTCATATTCTTTCAGGTTTAAAGTTAAAATTTCTAGCAAGAAACTCATTGGATTCTAATGATCATCACAAAGATTCCAGACACAAGTACAGTCCTTTCTTGGTACTGACTGGAGATTACTGGATCAAAGCATAACTCATCTTAAACATCATTAAGAGGTAAAGGGTAAAATGTAATATTGTCAGGCTCTCCATTCTGATTAATGATAAAGTTAAATTTTTACGCTTTAATAAAATCTGCCATAGAGCAAGAGTAATTGGGTGAAGAAAGTAGAAATTGAAATCAAATAGAATTGAGCTTCCAAAATGAGGGAAAACATTGTGACTGACTTGAGACTTATCCAAAGATCAACTTTCGAAAGTTCTTCATTTATAATAAAGGATCGATTCTAGTATTTAATCTAGTTTCTATTTTGATCTAGTATCAAAATACTCATAACCTTACAGACACCTTGAATAATTGCAGTTTTGCATTCTAATAAACTAGAAAACCACAAGTGCATTTCTTTTTTTTTTTTTTAAAGATTTTATTTATTTATTTGACAGAGAGATAGAGAGAGAACACAAGTAGGCAGAGAAGCAGGCAGAGGGAGAGGGAGAAGCAGGCTCCCCGCAGAGCAGGGAGCCCGATGCGGGACTCGATCCCAGGACGCTGGGATGATGACCTGAGCTGAAGGCAGCTGCTTAACCGACTGAGCCACCCAGGCGCCCCCCACAAGTGCATTTCTAACTTACTGTATTGGATGTTGTTTGTGGTAGCAACCAACTTGTGGAAGTTGTTGTTCCTGAAACAAAATTGTAATAGATTTGCCCCCAAATAAATATCTTCAGTTTCTCTCATCTAGTCAAGTCAGTAGACATGGGGACAGAAGGTTTTGAGGAGTCAATAAAAATAACAGAACAGTGAGAGAAAAATACAAGTTTGTCCTGGCATTTATTTTAAAAGATTTCCCCCAAAGTAAAAGTTAGAAAGCATCTGGAACCTGTCACTCTGTGATGATAGATCTGAACACGGAGACACATGTACGTGTCAGGAACAGAAGTAGTTCTGTGTTGATGATCTGGCTGTCATCAGGTATTTTGGGAGGAGAAAGGGGGATAGAAGTATGGGGTTTGAGAATTAAGAGGGAAATCTGCTGATTTTTTTGGAGAGAATGTGAATGCCACTAATCCTTCTTTTATAGTTTCCTGATTAAGCTGTTACCCTGATAACATCTTCCTCACTGTAAGTCACTATTCTATTCCTACCCAGTGACTGGGAGATAAGGTGATGCCACAGGGTGTCCTGTATGCTGTGGGCTAACGGAAAGCACAGTGCAGAAAAGTTTCTCTGCTCTTCCAATAACATATTTAAATATATTAATATTATTGCAGCTAACACAAATAGAAAGTACAACTGTTTTAAGTAGATACATATATACACATTTTGTGTTACATCTCTAGATAGATGGATATGTGTGTGTCTATGTTGTATATCTGTGTGTGTGTGTGTGTGTGTGTGTGTGTGTGTGTGTGTGTGTAGGGTGACCATTATAAGCTTACCTTATTTTGGAAAATTTCTTGCAAGTCTCTAACAATTGGATAGATTGGCTTTAGGGAAGATTTCCAAAAAAGTTGAGCTTGGATAGATCAGTTATTCAAACACAGTTCTAGTATTTAGCTCTCCATTATAATGTGCTTTTCTTCCTACAATAGCCAAATTCCCTTGTATCACCTTAAAATACTCTACTCTGTTATACTACTCAGGCTTTAACTTCTTGGATCATGTTTTGAAAATATATCTCCAAATTATTCCACATACCAACATTCTTTACTCAGACTTTCATATTGAAAGAGGTCTCCAGACGAACCATGAGAGACTATGGACTCCGGGAATCAAACTGTGGGTTTTAGAGGGGAGGGGGGTGAGGGGATGGGTTAGCCTGGTGATGGGTATTAAAGAGGGCACGTACTGCATGGAGCACTGGGTGTTACACGCAAACAATGAATCATGGAACACTACATCAAAAACTAATGATGTATGGTGACTAACATAATAAAATAAAATAAAATTAAAAAGAGGTCTCCAGTTTATCTCTGGCACTGGGCTTTCCACCACCATGACAAGTGAAAAGTAGGTATATTGTGGTCAAATTGGTTATTTTGTTCAGAAATGGCCTTATGCACATGCTTTATAGAGGTGAAGAGTAAGAAGCTTATTCTTTAGCTTCCTAGAACACAGTCTGTTTGATATTTCCACATATACAAAGCAGGAGGGTATTTTTTTTTTCCTGTGATAAATAAATATGGAATTCAACAAATATAAACACCACAAAGTTTAAGGGCCTGCAATTTACTGAGGAATAACATAATGCTTTACTAAGTTGATTTTGTCCTAAAAGTGTTAGTGGTTTCTGTTTTAGACTCAACAAACTGATGCTCACCATAGCCAGTCAAAATTATTCTTTCACTCAAACTGGAATCTAGATAAAGATTTAAAAGAGAAAAAGGTGACAACAAAAGTCCATAAATTTGGCATTTTAATCTTGGCTTTGAATCCCACTACAATGTGCCTCCTTTCTTCTGACCACAATTTCAGGATTCATCTTAGCAACACATTTCCTACTTGCCTGTGTCGGCGCCCCAGGGCTTACTCTCAGACCGTGGCTGGTCACTCTCTGCTACTGCTTTAGGTATCTCCTCTAACGTTGGAATTTCAAATAACATCTCTTAGTTCCTTCACAACTCTACTGGCCCACTTTTAAGGTTCCCTCGTATGATATCCCCACTGCTTTTGTGATGTATAAAAGCTCCTTTCCTAGTTTGCAATAATAGAACATTATAAAATGAGCACGAGTTACTAAAAAGCAGTCTGCATTTCCTGTGGCAAGTGGTCTTCATGCTGTTTATGCTTATCCAGGTAGTTATGAAATTTTTTCTTTTTGATTTTAATGAGGAGTACCTTTCTGAATTTTATGCCTGAATCCAAATTCATACACTGAAGCCCTAACCCTCCAGTGTGACTATATCTGGAGGTAGGGCCCTTAGGAAGTAATCAAAGTTAGAGGAGGTCATAAGGTGAGACCCTAATACAGTAGGACTCATAAGAAAAGAAAGAGATCAATATCTCTCTCTACCCTGTGAGGACCCAGCAAGAAGGCTGCTGTCTGCAAGGCAGGAAGATCGCTCTCACCAGACATTGAGTCAGTCAGAACCTTGATCTTGGATTTTTCAGCCTCCAGAACTGAGAAATAAATTTCTGTTGTTTAAGCCACCCAGTCTATGGTATTTTGTTTTGGTACCCTGAGCTGACTAAGGCATTTCCAAGTGTAGATTCGGACCCTTCTCTAGATTTACTCCAATGGTGTCTTGTAAGTGATCAATTTTAGTTTCTTCTCAGGAAGTTTTATTTCTCAAAGATCCTTATAACTTTCAGCTGAAACAGCAGGCACCTGTATTAACTTTGAGATCTTCCCCAAATTGTCTCTCTTTTCTTCGGTGTCTGGTTCAAAGTCCTTTCAAGTCAGTGCACATTTAAGCAGATGTCATTTTCCTCCATCAGTCTAGCAAAGATTCTTTAATGACAAGTTCCAATACATTCTAGTGTGGTACAGGGGATTTTCTTATATTCTGCTGGTATGAATATTTACTGGAGTAGCCCTCTGGAAAGGTTTGACAGTTTGTGCTAGAAGGCTTAAAAACACTTTTGTCTTTTGATATTATAACTGCACTTCTAGGAATTTGTCCTAAGTCAGTGATGCCAAGAAGATTTTCTAGGCAAGAATATTTGTTGTACCAAAAATAACAAATCAGGCTGCATATCCATCCGTAGAGAAAAACCAGGGGAACTATAGCGTCTACATGTTGGGATACTATGGAACTAAGAAGAGCATATTTACAAAAAAGTTTTTAATCTGGGGAAATTCTGATTATACAATTAAACATGGATGCATACTATGATTCCATAGTTATGATTCTACAACTATGTAGATCTGTATGTGTTTGTGAGTATTTATAGGTAAAAGACAACAAAGAAATTTTAATAGTGATGATTTTAATTTTTATCATTTCAGCTTTTGTCTCTTTTCCAACTGATTTACAATAAACAAATATTACTTATGGAGTTAGGAAACAGTATCATGTTTTTAGAAGGTTTTGACAGGAGATGGCACAGTACGTTTATACACTGTCATGTTTATTTTCCTACTACTGCAGGGTGATCTACCTAACTGTCCCTAAGGTTGCTCTGAGTTCTAACTTAATGCTGTGTGTGACTTTGCTTACCTCACTTCCCTTTGCCGGGAAATGAAACATGTCCTTATATACCAGACTATATTCCTCCTATTATCCAAATTGCAGACACAAGTAATACCCTCTGCAAAAATTTTCTAATCTCAAAAAGTGTGATTCCCTTTTATGACATTTTAGAGAGCCACTTTATTTAGTACCAAACATTGTTCACATACAATAAGGAGGATATGAAAAAATTGTTCCTGCTGTGTATGAGATTGTTAGCACAAAGAATTGTTTCTTAGGCTGATCCCCAAATTCAAAGATTATGTGTTCTCTTGTCTGTACCCCTCTGGAACTCACCTAATAGCCAAGCCCCCAGAGGGCACTCAATAAATATTTAATTGAATGGACTGTTTGAAAGCTCTTCAAGACCAGCCTTTCAAGTTACACTATGTAGTGAACATTCATAGATAGAGCATTGACATCTTTATATCCTCATTTTAGTTGCACTGAATTTATGGTAAGAAGAGTGTTATGAATTCTTCATAAGTGCTTCAAAAGCAATCTTGGCATTTTGATTAGAGACTGTTGCCTGTACAGGAACTAGAGTTGCATTTCCAAGTGTTGTTTAGTTGTAATTTTATTCCCAAGGGTGGAGCCAACCTGTTCTGTATTTTATAATAATATGTAATAATATGGTCCTGTAATTTTACTATTTAGAAAATATATTTGCCATTTAAAATGCCAGTCAAGAAGATATAAATGAGAAATAATAAGGCTTGCATTGTTAGACTATTATTCTCAATTCTTGAGAGTGGCATAGTCAAGTTGGCTGATTCACTTAAGTGAGCAAATAGTCAAAATTCTCCTGGATGAATTCAGTGAAATGTGAGATCCAGTAATGCTATGAAATTGTTTGTTTTCTTAAAAAAAAAAAAACAAAAAACAAACAAAAAACCTGGTCCTTACAAATACATAATGTTTATAAATGTGATTGGCTTAGGGTTATTTCACTTTTTATGATTATTACCATGCATATTTTCTTGCCCACTGGAATTTTAAAACTCTGTGCTGACTAAACCATTTTTTAGCATTTTGTTTAAAACAATTTTTAAAGCAACTCGGGAAGTCGTCAACATTTTTTTGTTGTTGTTTTTAATACCAGGTAATGAGCCTGCTTGGCTGAGTGGTAATTCTTGCTGGGTATCAAATCCCATGTTTAGTTTCAAGCCTCATGGCAGGAGCAGTGAACAATCACATCACAGGTTACCTCACATCTGTAGTTGAAGTGTACGCTGTGCTTCGCAAAAATTTCAATAGGAAAACACACGTACTTATGTGCCTAGAACCACCTTTCTGTCAGCCTTAGGGCAAGAAGATATTAAGGTAGAAGTCTAGCTTTTATGGTTTTATTTTATTGGAAATAATCCTGATTGAAACATGTTTATGAAAAAAATAAACTCTGAGTCAAGTTGTTTCATTATAAAATGAAAGCAGCCTTTTAAATTTAAAACCTAAATATATTAATAAAATCGTCCTCTGTCATGGAGCAGTGTGCTCTTTTAAGAGGGGGTAACAGATTCCAATAATTCATTCAGACATAATCGGCCTGTTTTATCAGTAGATTGAATTAGAGATGCATTAAGGAACCAATGGAATTTCTTACTTGCCTTTTTTGAGGATTATCCCAGGAAACAAATACTTGTCCTAACAACCTCAAATGCAGCAGCCTACCTTCCAAACTCTAGTTTAATATAAATATTAACAAATTGCTTGCTTTCTCTAGATGTCTCTTAGGCCCTTAGCAGGATTTTGATGTCCCAGCTTCAGTAAAAAACAATCAACTTTCCTAAATAGGCTCAGCCTTAAAACATATGTATATCCTCTTAATACATGGATCTTCACTCATCTAGCAACATAGAATAGCTGTACTTGAGATGCTTTCAAAAGAGAGTGCATTTCTAAATTTCTTGTCACCCAACCCATATTTAAAATTTAATAGGCAGAAGCAACATTTATGACAGAGTTCCTGGAGGATATGCAGTTCACCTATTCCTCAAGAAATGCTAAAATGCAGAATGCTAAAATGTATTCTTGGCCTCTATATCACTGAAAGACAGTGTTCTACAATGCCATCAACCTCTGTTTAAGGGTTATTTTAAGATAAGAAACAGCACTATGAAACTTGATTGTGTTGGGTTTAAGAATGTTGAGAATTTTTTTCATTTTATTACACAGGGTCGTCTTATGAAAAACATATGAAGAGGTACCTTTCTTGTCTTAGGATCAGTTCTTTTGAGCTATTGCTCAGCTTTTATTTTACAGAATCTGAATTTTGTAATGATTATTTCCCACTTTTTGTATTGACTATTAGAAAGCTTAAAACCAAATGAATGGCTCAGTCATTCTAATTGCCTTAGTTTATTCCAGATTCAATTTTATATTCTTGCCCTTATTTTCCTTTTGCTACATATTTTTACCTTTTTTAAAATTTTGAAAATTTGTAGGTATTTGGGGGTATCTTATTATGATACTTTCAAATATTTTTGGAATAAGATGGCCTATCAGCATAGAAAACTCTTTTCCTAAAGCCAATCCTTAATGCTATTTCTGGGATTAGAGATTCTTTTCTGTTGAGAAATTTGCCTTTTTCACCTTTAATTATCTTGATGAGATTCTGCTCTTTCCCTGATGTTTATAATAGTATTTCTGCTCATTCCTTTAGAGTATAGAGCACTTCAGGGAACACAACTGCTCTAAAGAATTCTGAGATAAACTTAATCATCTTAACCTGCTGAAGGCATCACCCATTGTCTTCTTTCAGTGTATATTTGATAGATACAATCCACTCATTTTATGAAGTAACTGAGAGGATTATCCATTCATTTTCCACCTTCTTGAGTCATTGATTCACAGCTTCTCTCTGTGTGCAATAACACACTGGTCTGACTTTATACAATTTTTCAATAGCTTTCTCAAAAATATAATTTGGTCATCAGCTCCTGTGGGTGAAAAAAATCCTGAAAACTCTTGATCATTCTAAACTTAGCTGCAAAATTTAATTTTGTCCAAAGGAGCCTGACCCCTTTCTTCATTTAATCCTTCATATGATTCCAGCTCGTCACGCACCTTGGCATTTCCCCGGAGCGAGTTCTACCTGGCACATTTTCTCACCTGCCACACTTACGTTACGGGGATATAACTGAATTATTTTTGGAGGGCTTAAACTCTTTCTAGCCACATGAAACCACTATGCAATCTCACTGTTGGAACTGGTCCTTTTGTTTTTCTGTTGCTCCTTTCAAAGGCTTTTAGCAAATCGTTTTTGTCCTACAAGCCTATCTATTCCATCATGCTTTCTGCACAAGTATGTTTGGAGAAATAATATTTCAGTTCAGAGGCACATCTGAGAAATAACAACAAAGTTTAATAAGAGATCATCTCAACTCCTATGGGACAAGGAGAAATTTCCTTGTTCAGAACAAAATTTTTTATTATGTCGTGCTCATAAATTCAGTGGAACAATCCAGGTAGCCCTTCACTGGATAAATGCTATACACATGGAATGCATTAGATTTTCGAAGTTATCACCCTTGTTACCCCCACTTATTGTCTCTGTATAAAAATAATTTTATTGTGACACATAATTATAAGCAATTTAAGTAACTTAATTACAGTGGTAATGCTCCAGTACCAGATTAAATTAAGAGTAGTGAAAATTTTGTTATGTTTGTATAAGAAGAGCACATCAAAACTCTTATCACTGGCAGAATGGGAGTTAGAGAAAATAAGTCCCAAAGTCAAAAATTTAATATATTTTATTATTATAAATATTTATCATTTAACATGTAAACATTTAAATATTATTATAAACATTTAATATTTTGATGTGAAAGATCTCAGGAGATTGAAGAAAATGAAATTCCAGAGAAACAGACCACTTTCCATCACATTAAATCAAGCATTACTTCCCTTTATGTCAGTTTAATTTTAAGAGAAAGGACATGGAAATGGATTACCTTTTCTACAAAACAGAGAAATGTCATATTGTATAAGAAAGTTAAAAGCTGGATTGTAAACTTGTTGACTCTTATAATTTAATCTCTAATCCAGTCAAACATTTGAGAACTTAAGCTTTCTCCCAAATTCCCTTATCCTTCATCTTTGCTTATCTTAAGCAGAATCTTTTTTGTTTTCTTATTCCCTGCTTCATTAAGCCCACTTCCTGTCATATTTTCTAAATACTTGTGTATGTTCATCTCCAGTTTTAAATATGATCTGTACCCACACTCTCAATTTCTCCCATTACTGTTTAATGAGAACTCATTAATTGTTCAGGATTTACTGAGTAGTTATTATATTCTGGGCACTGTGGTAGGCACTCCAGATACAAAAATGAATAATACATAAAAATTTCCCTTAAAAAGTTCACAGCCAGTAGAAGTCATAGGCACTCAAAGAAATAATTATTCTATAAAAAGATACGTGAAATAATGAAAAACAGAATGTCACTTCCCATTCAGAGTGCACTGTAGTGCAGATTTGGAAACAGCCATTGGAAGAGGAGAGAAAACCTTTCACAAAAGCAATGATCTTTATTGAAGTGGATTTTTGCCTGGCAGAGACAAGATGTAGGCAACTCTATAAGCAAAATAGCCTAAGTTGAGGATCAAAAATATGAAATGTCATGGTGTGCTCGATGAATTGCCAAGAATTTGGTAAAGGGCTAGTGGGGGATTGGTGAGGTGGTATAAGAATGGTCTTGACAGGAAGATACTTTTTTACATCAATTGTGTAGAAGATGGAACATCATTAAAGAATTATAATCAAGGGAGTGAAATTGTTTTATTTTAGCAACAATCACTTTAGTGACAGTGTAGATGATGACCAAAAGGGGATGAGGCTTAGTAGGTGATGAGGAATCTGTGAGGAAGCTATTACCAAGTCTGGGAGGAAGATTTTGAGATCTGATATGGGGCACTGGAAAGGGAGGAGAGCAAATGGTGGAGAGAAATGTTTATAATGAGGACTATATATGTCTTGGGTATGGTTTGCTTCTGGGAAGGTGATGAAGAAATATAATTTAGGAATAAATTCCAGATTTCTTGCTTATGTGGGTGGTAATGTTAATCATTTAAGATGGAGACTTCGGCTGAATACATAGCTGCTTACTATAATTTGTTCCTTTCTCTGTTGTAAATTTATGTCCCTGACCCGTTGATTCATTGGTGGTCCTGTGACTTCCTCTGGGTAATGAAACATAACAAAGAATGAGCTCTAAGCGCTAGCACTTGATTCACAATGTTTTCTTTTTCTCTCTGCCATGAGACTGGCAATGTTCCAAATGGACATTACTCCATCTACCTGGATCCCAAAATCAAGAGGACATGAAACGAAGCACTAGCTGACCAAAAATGTAGTTTCTTTCATTAAGCCACTGAGATATCAGGGTCATTTGTTAACATGCCTAACCTAATCTATCCTGACTGATACAGAGGAATGTCACATAAAAAGGAAGCTTTGGAGAGAAGATGATTAATTCGGTTTTGGATAGGTTGAGACTGGGCCTTGAGAAGGCTCTTATATTTATGGCATTATAGAACTCACTGGACATATTTCCATTTCACTGTTTTCTCTATTAATTGAGTACTCTTCCTGAGTGGTTTACTTGTTGAGAGGTAGCATTACATAGTGGTTAAAGGTGTGTTCTCTAAAACCACACTGCCTACGTATGAATCCCAGATCTCATCATTTGTATACTTCAGTTTCCTCATCTGTAAAATCAGGATGATCAAACGATGTGCCTCATAAGATTGCTTTAAGAATTAAATGAAGTAAAACATATATCTGCACTTAGAAGAGTGTCTGGCTCATAGTAAGTGCTATGTAATGTTACTGTTACTATTTGTGTGTGTGTGTGTGCATAATTAGATCCTTTCAGAAAGCAGGTGGAATGATAAGGTAGGCATGCTTGTAAGATATTTCACTTTCCACTGAGGCTGTAAGAAAAAATAGTGAAGAGAAAGATTTCTAGGCTTATCTTTTGAGGAAAACTGCTCTATTGAAAATAATTTTTATCATTTACTTTAAAGTGAGATTGCCTTATCTAAGTATAAAAAATATGTCTTAAAATTTGATTTATTCATTGGCCCTAGTAATATCTTTATGAGATGTGGAAGAATTATTTCAAGGCTAAACAATTCTTTGAAAATGAAGTTTGATCAAAGAAACATAAAAATGTCAAATGACTAATTAAAAGAAGGAAGAACTTATTGATGTAGCATGCTCTGGGAAAATACTGAAAATTATTCTGTTATATTGGGATTTCTTCCTCTTATTGGAGTTCCCAGGATTTTCAATTTCTGGAATTACCCACTGTTTGTTCACATGTATGTGCAACACTGCTTGTATTTGGAAAGCCCTGTGGTTTGGTCTAGAGCAAGTTATCAAAGTCAGCTCTGCTAAGTTTGAGGCTCACATACAGAGAGAGCACACAGAGCTCTAGGCCTGGTATCTTTTATTTCAACCTGCAGAGGTCTGCCTTTTTGTAGATATATTCCATGTAAGATGCAATATAGCATAGTAGTTAAGAGGATCAGATCCATGTTAGCTGGAGTCAAATTCCACCCCACTATTAATTAGCTGGGCACCCTGATTTTTTTGCATCAGTAAAATGGAATTGTAATAGCATCTACCTCTTAGATTGCGGGGATTAAATGAGTTAATACATAAAAATTTAATAGAACAGTCCCTGCCATAATGAAAGTACTAAAGAGTTAGCTACTGCTTTGGAAGGTGGTTCTTCTGCTAAAAATAATAATTTATTAAAAAGTTTCAAGACCACAGGAGATAAGTTGCTTTCTACATTTCTCTGTCTTCCTTTTCCATAATCCAAATTTAGAACCACAGAAAACACTTCATACATATTTTTAATTGGTCTGCTCTTAAAAACAGTCCAGTTAAGCATGTTAGGTAAAATAATTGGGAAGGAAGCAGGCTAGTGAAGGTGATATTAGTAGGCAGGTGATGTTGTTAGCACCACACAAATCAGCTCAGTAAGGTGGGTGCCTCCAACACCTACCTGAATGCTGTTGTCAACCATCAGAAAGTATATACCTTTCCTCATCCTTCACTGTTAGAGAAACATTTCAAGTAGTGTTCATTAAGAAGCTATAGTGGATAGGGTATCCTGTCAAACATGATCAAAAACATACGTTTAAGATGTAACCTTTGCTCTTACTGTTGGCTCTTTGGTGTACCTATTCTCTTCTACCTGTTCCCACCTTGCTTTGGAAGGACCTGTAAGGCGTTGGCAGTGGCTGTGGGCAAAGCGGACAGTGTGCTTTATCCAGTGTGCTTAATGATCTGAATATGAGGTTTAAAGTGAAAGCGCAAGGAATAAGTAATCACATTTCCTAAACAAGAAAAAAAAAGTCTTTTGTGCAGTTTAGAGAAATGTTAATGGATAGAAGATAATTTCTAATTACTTTAAAGCATAATAGGGCATATGATTCCCTCAATTTCTCTCTTTCTCTTTTTTTTTTCCATTTTCAAGCCAAACTTAACATCATGTTTTTCTTTCTTTCTTTTCTTTTTTTTTTTTAGTTTTATTTAAATTCTGGTTGGTTGACATACATATTTCTATTTCAATTTAAATCATTGTAGTGATCTGGTTAGCCTTCCTTGTTACATCTAACCAAGGTGAAGAACAATACTATTTAATGAGTTCTTGAACATGAGCATTCTGAATGTTACAGGCCAGTTCTTGAATTTTTTTTTCAGATTGTTTTGGTCTGGGGTTTGCTATGATACTACATTTTTAGATTAAAAGACATCTTTTGATTCAATTTTTTTTTAAAGGAGGAAAACAAAACCCTGATCTATTATAGTTCTCTCACCAGAGAAAAGGAAACTGTACAAGGGCATTAAACTGCAGGCAAGCGGGAGTAGCAATAACATATAAACTAGAACACAGAGGCCCTACTGGTTTCAGTACTCAAGCTGCCTTCTTGGCCGCCAGCACGTGTTAGTATGGGAATTAGAAAGGGTGCCCTTCTAAAGGGCAAAATAAATGTTCGTAAAAATCAAACATTTTCATCAAGTAACTGAATCTAATCCCTCAAATGACCGAGAAGCGCAGGCAGGGAGTCTTTCCCTTGCTAGGCAGAAATGACACTAGAGGCCAAAGGGGCCAGATTGAACCAGAAACTCTGCAGGCCCATATGCCAGGAGGTGAGTCAGAAAAGGTGTTACGTGCGACAGGGAATAGAAGTCACAATTCAAACTGATGTGCAGGAATAAGGTTTTGAATCCAAAAAGAAGTAGAGGAGCAAAAAAGCATGTTAAAATCAGGAGGGCAAGAAAAGGGTGAGCAGAGATATTCTGACTGACTGATGATTGATTGGCTAGAATATCATCCGATGGCAGTTGTTGCTTTTGTTTACTGTTATACTTGTCGCTATAGGGATATGAACATATGCTGGGGTGGCCCTGCTTAAAGGGCCAGAACTATTACCTTTCCAGCCTTTGGTAAGGTTAGAATTTCCCTGGATTTGCAAAGTCAAGGACACATTTCTTTTAGCCCATATTCTTTCTATTACTCCCAATTTTTCTTTTACCATCACTTGACTTTTCTTTCACATGTTCAGTTCAGATAGTCTACAAGAAAAGCCCTTAAGACCTCAGTGGCTTGTAACAAAAGTATATTTCTTGCTTATGGTGAACAGGTATGGAGAAGCAGGGGCATGCAGATGGCCTTGCTTCCTAAAGCACTCAGAGATTCAGTATGGCTGAAGCTCCATCGCCCTGTAGCTATAGCCTCTGGAACACAAGGCCTCTACTTTGCCTCTACTGACTGCTGTGTCCAGAATTGATGCACATCGCTTCAGCTCACATGTCATTGGCCATTTCCAGTCATGTGGCTCCACTCAACTTCCAGAAACCTATGAAATGTGGAAAACATGTGAAATATTTGGTGACTATTATTGTCTTTGCCTTAGGGAGGAAGACCACATGTTGTTGGGTAGAAATTATAAAGAAGTCATATGTGAGGGGGTGAGTCTCTTTGATGGAGCAGCTTCAAGAGGACCATCACTGGGCTGATGGTTTTATAGCTTTAAATGGTCCAATTAGCCAATGTCCAGTTTTTAGCTAGATGCCACTTTCCATTCACTTCATTTCCCCTGATGCCTTTTTGTGATTTTTGAACTTTCCTTTTGTATACTGGGGTCAGTATTCCAAGCACTTGCTCTAATGCATGAGGGTATAATACTTCTTCATAGTGCACAGTAGTTGTAGAGATAGAATCAGGTCTTTTTTTTTTTTTTTAAGTAGCATATTGTGACAGAATATTTGTCTGTAAATGTATATAGATTTAGAAATACCTTTCTTGAATTTTCACCTGGTCATTAGCCTTGTAGGTAATAGCCAATGATGAGGTAGATCTAGACAAAAGCATTTGCACCCTAATTATCAATTTGATGATTCAGTAAAGAATCACATAAAGGTGACAAATGGTTTTGATGAAGAGTGGTTTTTGACCTCTTCCCCAATTGAGTGACGGTGCTCCTAAGACCTATTATTTATAAGCAGGTTAATATTGCCCAAATGTCTCTCTTGCTGAAGATTAGAGGTAGAATTCAGGAGGCTACTGATCCAGATGGGGCTTTCTCATTCAGCAAAGGGAGAAATGCTCTGTCAATAAGGTCAAATTTAAGTTACTAGCTCAGGTTGAGGCACTTCAGAAGGATATTTGGGCAACCCATAGGATCTCAAAGCAAGAATCAATTGACTTTGACTCATGTACTTCACCAATAATGTGAATCAGACATAACTTATACACTAATGTTCTTAATATAAATTGCTTTTTAAAAATATTTGTATCTCAATTCAGAGATTAATTTCCTTTCCTCTGATCCAGCCAGCGGTGATGTTAGTATGGAAGTGTGGGGGAAAGGGAACAATAGTTATACATGTTTCTAATGACCACCCAGACTATGCTTATGGAGACTTTCTTAAAAGGAGTGTGGATATGGAGGCAAAACTTGTTATTGCTTCTATATAATCTCTGCTTTCAAAAACATTTCATTTCTCTGAAGCAGAACATAAATAAGGAGTTATAGTATGTTGTTTTGTTGTAAATACTGTAGTAGATGTTTATCCCTGTTTCCAACAGCTGAAAAGCCTCCATTGTAGTGGGGTTATAAAAGAATATTTTTTATGACTCAACATTTAAGGACTCATTGATGAAATTAATGTATATGACATTATGTTAGAATTTTCTGTATGTGTGTATGTGTATAATTTGTATGTCTTCAATAACTTGAGGGAGAAGGAAAATATATTTAAAAAGGTCTCATCTAGAAGATATTAAGAGTTGAATGACTTATGTTTGGATTCTGAGTTTGCCACTTATCATGTCCATAATTGCTTATGTGACTGAGTAAATTATCTAACCTTTCTGAGCCTGGTACCTCATTTTTAAAAAAATGGAGGAGTGTTGAGTTTCTACAATAACCACACTTCCTTAGCTTAAAAATTTGGTGCTTTCAGGATCAAAGTAAGGGATGATAATGTAATACTGAACTCCAACAGTTTTTTAAGGCCCTACCGGCCTTGGACCCAACTCCATCCCCCAAGCCCCAATGCAAACACAGTCACACAGTCATTCATAAAGCATATTTCCATCTGTGGGAGGCTGAAAAATCCTCCACCAAAAGATGTTTACCTCAAATAGGTAGAATCTTGGAACCTATGAATGTTACCTTCTTTGAGAAAAGGGTCTTGGAAGATGTAGTTCAGTTAAAGATCTTGAGAAGAGATCATCCTGGATTATCCAGGTGGGCCCTTAATCCAATGGCAGGTGTCCTTATGAGAGGCATACTGAAGAGAACAGACACACAGAGGAAAAAATGATGTGACGATGGAAGCAAAGATTCAAGTGGTGTAGCCACAAGCCAACGAAGCCCATTCCTGCTGACAATCATCAGAAGCTAGAAGAGGAAAGGAAGGATTTTCCCCTACAGCCTCCAGAGGGAATATGGCCCTGACCTACTAGCACCTTGATTTCAGACCTCTGGCCTCCAGAACTGTGAGAGAATACATTTCTGTTGTTTTAGGCCACCAAATTTATGGTAATTTGTTACAATAACTAACAAACCATTTCTGTGTCTTTGCTTAGTTATTTCCTGCCTCTCTTCTTCCATTAACACAATTTAGAATCCTACCTACCCTCAGTATCACTTTTTTAGTTAAAATCTTTTGATTATTCCTACCCCTCATAATAAGGATTAATCTTGCCTTCCCCCTTTTCCTATGGTATTTTATTTATATCTGTTAAAAGACTTCTAATATTCCACTATTTACCTTTTTATCCTGCCTCAGTGCTTACTTGATTACTGGAATAGAGTCAGCATTTCATAAATGTTTCCTGTGTAAATATGGGACCATGACCCATTAATGCTGGAATAGGGCCATTTTTCTGAGTAATTACACATAGTGCTAGTGCCTAACCTCCCAAATATCTGGCTTCTTACTTGGAAATTGCTTTACAGATTCTGTGTCTTAAAATGGGGAAGGGGAAGGCTTAATGGAATAAGAGTGACAGGAAAAGAAAGTTAAAAAACAACTTTAATACTATAGTTACATTAATATCTCATTAATTAACTAAAAGTCTCTAAAATCACAATCATCACATTATTTTTACTTATTTACATCATACCTTGTTCATAAAAAAAGGGTCTGACCTATATACTGTATGATTCCAACTATGTGACATTCCAGACAAGGCAAAGCTAAAGGGACAATAAAAAGATCAGTGGTTGCCAGGGCTTAGGGGTTGGGGGGAGAATAGGGGAAGCACAGAGGACTTTTAGGCTAGTGAAAATAATCTGTCTGATACTACACTGATGGATATGTCATTATACATCTGTCTAAACCCTTGAAATGTACAACACTAAGGGTAAACTCTTATGTACTCTATGGGCTTTGGGTGTTGATAATGTGTCAATGTAGGTTCATGATTGTATGTAATGTACCACTTTGGTGGGGGATGTTAATAATGGGGGACTCTATGCATGTGTGGGGCAGAAGGTATATGGGAAATATCTATACCTTACATTCAGTTTGGCCGTGACCTAAAGCTGCTCTAAAAACTAATTAATAGTAATAATAATAAAGAGGGGAGATGTAAGGAGATGTGAAATATTAGGGAATATATCTTCAGTAGCAAAATTTGAAGCACCAGAATGAGTGAGTCAGTGGTAGATCTCCTTCAGCCCTTTAGTCAGTTCACAGAGGCCATTGTCTAATACTGGGTCTGTAGGATGGTATGTGGGATGGTCTTAGGTGCAAGCATCCGAGCCTTCATGTTTTCTAATGCTATGGAGAAAACACAAACAACACTCCTTTTATTAAGGCTTCAAACAGCAAAATATTTTTTTAAAGATATTATTTATTTATTTGAGAGAGAACAAGTGGTGGGGAGGGCCAGAGTTTGGAAACAGAGAGCTGAGCAGGGAGCCTGATGCAGGGATCCATCCCAGGACCCTGAGACCATAACCTGAGCTGAGCCAAAGGCAGACGGTTAACCGACTGAGCCACCCAGGCAACCCATACAGCAACGTATTTTTTGAAAGCAAGGTACTTCGCTTCTCTGAAACTGGATTTCATCATCTAGAAAAGGAAGGGTTGATGCACCTATCTGGGGAGGCTGCCCACCCTAAATCCTTTTTTTAAAACATGGCTCTCATTGCCTTGTCATGGTTGTACTAGAACACTCCATCTCCCTGACTACCTCTAAGTAAAACAGGAGTGAGACACTATTAGGCCACCCAAATGTTAGTTTTTATCATGTGGAAATTGCTCATTGTATGGTTATGCTGAAGCAGAGTTCTGCCTGTCTTAAAACTATACCCATGATGCAAGGTGTGTCACTTATTGCTTATGCTTAAAAACCTCTTCTAAAAATCACTTTTTTAAAAATGGTGCCTAATTATCTTTTTCCAGAGATGAAAATGATGTTTATAGCTTCAGCTTTAGGAATTATATTTAGAAAAAAAGAAAAAAAAAAGATCAAAGTGTTTTGGAAAGGAGAAAGCTTATTTCTTACCTTTAAAAAATATCCCACCTGAGACAAACATTTAAAAATATATTTAATTCTCAAAGGAAGCTTTTGAGAAAACATAAGCAAATGAAGGAGTGTGCTTAGAAGAGAAATTGTGTTTCAGTCTAGTGCACTAGTTTCTTCCTGAAAGCTACAACATATATATTTTAAAAGGATAATAGCGGTAAAAAAGAGTAGATACAAGGGACAGTGATGGTCATGTGGATTGTCTGACTTTATTTACACAGAGACGATGTTGTTTAAGATGTACCTCAAGTGCTGACCCCAGATAGATGCCATCAGGGACTGGAGTTAGTGCTCTCTGGGAAAATCCTCATTCTCAGGCCTGGAACATAGGAATAAGACCCCTAGATAATTTGAGCTTCTCCAGATATACCATCATGGAGGAACTATATAAGTTCAAGTTACTTTCTAAGTCATTTAATTGTTTAGCAAAATTCAGTGAAAAATACTCTGTGCAAAGACCTGTTCTAGATTCTGTAGAAGTTAGAAAGATGAGTTATATTGGGTTACACAGGGGCGAGGGAAGGAGCAAAGTGGGAGAGAGAAAATGGAGAGGGACAGAAATTAATGGAGATCAGCGTGAGACATGTGATATAAGTCTGGATCAGACAGAGCCTAGGGAGCTTGAGGTTCCAAATTAAGAGACTGGCGTTAGAGGTGAGGTCTCTCAATTATGTCTTTGGGAACTTTATTTTGAGTTCCATTCTGGAATCAGGGAAGAGAGAGAGTATTTGAAATATTTCCCCAAATAAATGACATGGATTCAGAAGGTGTCACTAAGATGGATTCAACCTCTTGGCAGTTATTCAACAATCTGAAGTTAAAGGATGCATAGAAGGGAAGAAGCCTAACATTCTTGGAGTACATACTCTATGCCAGACACTTTTAATCTGTTATCTCATTTAACTCCAAAACAAATCCATGAGATATATGTTGTTTTCTCCATTTTAAAGATGAAGAATATGAGACACAGAATGATTAAATAAGTTAACCAATGTCCCACTGCTGGAGTAGTAGAGACAGGATTCCATATTCTTTTTATCCCTATCATGAAAATTTCCAAAGAGAGATGCAGTATCAAACTTTGTTGTTGTTGTTTAAATTCATGGCTAGATTAATGTATTCAAGGTGACTGTAGTTTCATTATGCCTCTGCCAGGGGCAACCTAGGGCCTCTGATCTGTAGGTGGTGTTCTTTAATTAGTGTCCCTATGGAATGGGGAAATGCCTGCCCTTCATTCCTTTGTTTAACAAATATCTACTGAGCTGCTTCTGTATGCCAGGCAAATATTCAAGTGTTGTAGACATATACATCAGTGAACAAAACTCACAAAATATCTGTTCTCACAGAGCTTACATTCTATTTAGAGGGAGACAGGAAATAAATACAAAGCACAATAAGGAAGTAAAGTGTATACCATGTTAAAAATTAATAAATGTTATGGAAAAATGAAAAAAAACAAACCCCACAGGATAAGGGAGTTCTGGAGTAGTAGGGGTGAGGATGGGGATCATGGTGCATGGGTAGGTGTCATTTAGAAGGGGAAAAGTGAGCAGAAACATGAAGCAAGTAAGGGATTTAATAAAGCTGAAGTCAGAAAGAAAGGGTCCTTAACATTCAAAGAATCCAGACATGTAACATGTCTGGAGCAGAGTATGTGCAGACATGTTACACTGGCCTGGAGCATGAGTATGGCTGGAGCAGAGTGAATGAAGAAGAAAATAGGATAAGATAAGGTCAAATTGGATTGGGGAGGGACAGATCATGAAAGACGTTCCAGGTCATTACGTGGGCATTGGCTTTTACTCTGAGTTAAATGGGGAGATGATGCAGAATTTTTAGAAAATATGTGATATAACTTTAGTTTTTAGAAGATTATTCTCTCCTGTGTTGATAAAATATGTCAGAAGGAGGTGGGGTAAGGTTGAAGTAGGAAATAGTTGACTTGCAATAAAAGGTGAGAGATGTTAGTGGCTCAGACCAGGGTGGTGATAGTAGAAGGAGGGAAACTGATTGGATTCTGGATATTTCATAGATATCAATTCAACAGGTTTTTAAAAATTTTTTTGAAGATTTTATTTATTTTGAGAGAGCGAGAGGGAGAGAGTGAGCACGAACGGGGGGAGGGGCAAATGGAGAGGGAGAAGCAGACTCCTCACAGAGCAGGGAACCTGATGTGGGGCTCCTCCCAGGACCCTGAGATCATGACCCGAGCTGACAGCAGATGCTTAACTGACTGAGCCACCCAGGAGCCCCTAATTCAACAGGTTTGAGATGGATTTCATGCATGGATTTGAGAGAAAAAGAGGGTTTTAGAATGACTCCAGAATTTTTTACCTGAACAAACTAGAAGACTGAAATAATCATTAAATAAAAAGAAAGGGCTGCAGAAAGATGACTGGGAGGAAAGGCTAGGAGTTTTTTGTTTGTTTTTTTAAACTGGTTGAGTTTGAGATACTTATTAGATTTATGTATTATTAGTTGTCTATTGATGCATGACAAATCATCACAGACTTAACAGCTTAAAATAACACCAACATTATTTCACATTTCTCTAGGTCAGAAGTCTAGATGGGTTCTCTGCTTAGGGTTTCACAAAGCCAAAATCAGAGCTCATTCAAACTGGGCTCATAGCTGTAGGTTCTGGGAAAGAATCCACTTCCAGGTTCATTCAGGTTGCTGGCAAAATTCAGTTCCTTGTGGTTGTAAGACTGAGCTCCCTATATCCTTGCTGGGCTTTTATCAGAGTAGTCACGCTCTAGTCATTGTTCATGGTTCCTCCATCTTCAAAGACAGTAACATTCTATCAAATCCTTTTCTTGCCTCAAATCTCTCTGACTTCCTCTTCTGCTGCCACCTTGGGAAAGCTCTCTGCTTTTAAAGATCTATTGTGATTAGGTTAGGCGATTTTCTTTTTATAATACAAGAACATAATTATTAGAGGAGTAATGGGGGAAGTAGGAGAAGATGAAAGGGTGACGGTTATGGGAGCCTCACTACCATTACATCCAAATTATAGATGTTGAATAATTAGTTAGATATATGAGCCTGGAGTTTAGGGACAAGATGTCAGCTAGATTTGGAAATTTATGTTTAAAGTCTTGATTTCTGTCTTCCCTACAACCTCCTTAAGAAGTTGGGAGTGAGTTGCTAAGTAACACTCAGCCATAGGTACAGATGAAGCTATTGATACAAGGTCAGACATTTCTATTACCTAAAAATTACCTAAAAGAAACATTTCAGTGACTCACCTCATTGGGTGGATCTGATTGGAATGTCATGCTTGCCGTAATATGGACTTTTCTGCCTAGAATGTTTGGTTGCCATTATTTATAAAAAAAAAAAAATACTTCAACCTCAATGGCAGACTGTGGCAGCTCCCTAAATTGTTCATTTGTTCAATCCTAAATGGTGCCCAATGTTCTCACCAACTTTAAATAGGTCTATGTCAAAGAAAAATTGCATTCAATATTTTTTTATTCCAAGAAATCTAATGCTAAAATTCAGCACCCATAGAAACAGAAACCAAGCTGTTCTGTGTGAGATATATTGAGCATGTCCTCTGGATGGAATAGTAAGTAGTTAGGAAGAAAGCACCAGGACTTTTATCACTCATCATCTGGTGAATTAATTAACCTGAGGCTTGACTAATGGGAAGCTACTTTGCCGTTAAGGGTGATTAATTAACAAATTCTCCTACTTAGGAATTAGTGCTTATATATGCACATACACATATATATGTATATTAATATATCAGTGTGTGTGTATATATTGCACTATTAGGCATGATTATTTAAAATAGTATTTTCAGGTTGTTTTAAAATAGTGTAAATGATTTAAAATAAAAGCAAAGGAATTGCCTCTTCCTGGAACTTTCAGAAGCTAATGAATAGTCCCCACGGTCATATTAAATTGACATCCAACAGAAAAGGAAATAGAGCCAGTTGACTCTTTTCTTGTCAAAATCATTAGCTTAATGGTAGAGGACACAGGACAAATGAACTGTAGAAGCAGTTGTGAGCCATACTTTTGTCATATGACAAACTCTCCATCTAAGCAATGGGAACTAGGTGGGTGGGGATAAGAAGGGGGAGGGTATTATGGATAGCTGCCAGATCATTTCTGTTATGTTTAGTTCAGCCTGAATTAGGAAGAAAGAAAAAAAAATGAAGAATGTCTTGTGCTCTAGGATGAATAAATATTGTTGAATCAGATGTTAAGATTGTCTTTAAGAAACTTAATAGCATCCAGAAATCCAAAGGAGGGAGATTACTTAGATGATAATGAATCTGAAATTTGTATTCAAGAAAAGCAAATTATTTGGCCTGAGGGGAAACGTGGGGGTTGAGGCTCAAGGGGGGGAGACAGCTATTTCCTAACATTCAAAGCATAGTCCTGATAAAGGAAGAAAATATTTATTCAGCATTACATTAAAAAGTAGGGCTAGAATTAATGATTGGAAATTAAGAGCATCTAAAACATTTGAGATCGACATAAGAATGGTCTTTCTAAGAAAAAACAAGCAGAAATCTTTTACTCGAATTATTTAAGTAAAACCTAAGACACCACTGGTGAGAAATGTTTGTACTTTGTTCTTTATAAACTAGGTGATCTTTCATCCTGATCTGACTCTAAGATTCTATGAGCCTATAAAGTAAGCTAGTTTTATAGTAGACTTGATTTCATTATGTATGAAAATTCAAGTCTCTAAAGTAGTAAGGGTTACTGTGTTAGTAGTTAAAAATTACTACTAAAGTGTTTTTTTTTTAACGTCTATTATCTATCATCTATCTATCATGATATCCATGTGAGAGTCTGCTAATTTTTCTCCCAAAACCTATTCTCCCTTTTTCTCAACGAAATAGGTAGCTACCCAGAATCAAGACTTCACTTTGCAGCTTCCTTTATCTGGATTGAACAAAAATATGGCCAATGTATTGCAAGCAAAAGTGACATGTGGCAATTTTCCTAAAGCTTTCTAAGAGAGAGCTGCTTCCACCTCTGTCATTTTCCCCCCTTTATCTTGTCCTCCTTCCTGCTGACATGATGTCTGCCGATGAAGAGAACCTGTTGGATCCTGAGTTGTTTGGAATATGGAGAGCATCCCTAATGAAGAAATTAAAGAGTAGTGTTAAGTGTTAAGCTTAAGTGTTCTAACTACACATACACAGGTAACTATATGAGGTGATGGATATGTTAATTAGCTTGTTTGTGATGAACATTTTACAGTATATATGTATATCAAATCATCAAGTTGTACACCTTAAAAATATACAGTTTTAATTGTCAATTATACCTCAATGAAATTGGGGGGGAGGAGCCTGAATCTCATAGAACTTTATGAAGCAAAACTCAATGCCCATATCCAGACTTTTTCATGAGAGAAAAATAAATTATTTTTAATACTACTGCCATTTTTGTCCATGACACTTAAAACTTAATTCTATACTGATATATAACTGTATGATAAACCTATAGCTATTCCTATAGCAATTCCTAATTGATAATTGGAATTCATCATAAATGGTAAAGACATTGCAAAAATAGTTATATATATTTCTTAAATGTTACTTTTAATTTTTTAAAATTTACACTATGTTTAAGCTTGTAAATAATCTAAAAATTGTAATTTTGTAATTTATTTGCTTTTTTCAGAAAGCAACGTTAGCTATGTAACAATTGTATTTTGCATCTTCAACATTCACAATATGGACACTTTTCCTTAGAAAATCTACCATTTGGGGCACCTGGGTGGCTAAGTCGTCAAGTGTCTGCCTTCAGCTCAGGTCACATGGTCCCAGGGTCCTGGGATGGAGCCCTGCATTGGGCTCCCTGCTGGGCTAGGAGCCTGCTTCTCCCTCTCCCACTCCCCTGCTTGTGTTCCCTCTCTAGCTGTCTCTCTCTCTGTCAAATAAATAAATAAAATCTTTAAAAAGAAAAAAAAAAGAAAAGAAAAGAAAATCTACCATTTAACCAGAAACTGAATCAACATTATAGTATTCCTGGGATCTCAAGAACACTCTGGGGAGAGCTGAAGCAGACTCAACCATATATATTAATATATGCTCTACGACATTCTCATGGGATTCTGCAACCCGGATTTAGTGACTTTCTAGCTATTCAGATAGGACTATTTAGAGTTTATATCTTTGTGGGAAGGAATATCCCATGTTAAGAGTAAATTTATTATAAAATATTAGAAAGAAATAATATTTCTTTAATAAACATCCTATTGATATCTCCTATAGATATGAAATGTTTTATGTAATTGATGTAACATAGGCAATCAACCATGGCAAGCTTTCTAGCACTGTCCTTTAAATGAACTTTACGTAAGCCCAAGAAAATATCCCAGGTTAAAAAAAAAAGTGTATTTTATAGGTTCAGACATGTTTAAGTAGATTCCAAGGCTCATTCTCTAGAAAATCACTAGGATGTCTCTTTAGGACCCATATTCTGCCTTCCTTATAGAAAAGTCATATAATCATTTGCAGTTTAGGTTAAATATGAGTTAACATAGGCTAGAAATTAATTTCATTTTCTCAGGAATTCCCTAAACATACTAAATTTCATTCAAAGCATTTTACACTTTACTCTAATTTTATTTTATTAATATGTATATGAACATAACAGACTAGATGTTATAAAGCAAACCTAGATAAACTTTTCCTTTCAAGATCGTTACTGAACACTGGAGTAGGCCTGCATTATCAGAGATACCTCGAACAGGGTTTTTGTTATTGTTGTTGTTGTTGTCTTTGTTTTTGTTTATGTAGTCTCCACGCCCAACATGGGGCTCGAACTCATAACGCTGAGACCAAGAGGTGCACATTCTACTGACTGAGCCAGCCAAGTGCCCGAGAGGAGATGTTTTTAAAACACATGAACCCAGCTCCCACACATGACTTGCTGAATCAACACCACACTTGTATACTAATAAACTTCCTTTTTCTCAAAGAATGGAATCCCGAAATTTTAGCTGGTCACAGGGCTCTCCAGAATGAAAACTTCACTCTGCAGCTTCCTTTGTAGCTAACTTTGGCCGTGCAATGTCTTCATGCAGATGGACCCACCAGCATTTGGAATCAATCTTCATGGCTTCCAATTAGCCTGAATTTAGGTGCTGACCAAAATCCTCCCCTTTGGGACACTGACAGGTCTTGGGACACCCTCGATTACTGCAAGCTATTAAAAAATACAAGTAAAATTACCCTTCAAAACAAGCTTACGTAGAGCAAAACATCAAGCTGGCTTTCTCAGTAGAAGTTTTTAAAAGCATATTATGAAGTAAAACCACAACTAGAAACCTCCAATAAAGGCATATAAGGCTCAACTGGGTTTTTTATTTTATTTTTTTATGAAAAGGGAACAATGACAAAAATAAAATGCAATATTAGGAGTTCGTCTGAAAGTGCATCTTATCAGCTTGCATTGATCTCTTTACAGAGTCGGCCCTACCTTGTTGTCTCCTGTACTAATAGGCTAATGGGAGAACTGGTTTGCCTGCAGCCCAGTGAGCCCTAGGTATGGCAGGGTCTTAAATTGGAGGGAATCAGAGATGTTCATTCTATAGAAATCACTGGCAAAAGAAAAAGGAATGAAAATATTTCTAAATATATCTCAACAGTGAAAACAAATGATTTTTTTTTTCTTTTACTTAACTACAGATTTCAATTACTCAGAGTTAATTTTGCAACCATGCTGCAACTGAAATAGTTATCCAGCGCATATTTGACCTGGTACATACGTAACTGCACTAATTTGACCTTGGAAATAAAATTAATATATATGTTGCCTTGTACAAAAAACAAGGGATATTTCTCTTATTTAGCCCGTGGAATGATCTGAATTTACAGTAGACAATAGAGAAGTACTGAATTATATATAATACCTCATTGTTTCTATTTAAGGAAAGCCTAACATGACATTGAAATATTCAGATCTATATTTGGACTTGCATAGTCAAAATAGAATGCTCAAGAATTAGAGAGTAATACCAAAGTAATTAATGACAACCATGTATGTATGTATGCATATATTAATGAACTTAGCCCTGGACTTTCAAGTTATCAGGTTAATACTATGGCTAATTTATAAATCTCTCCTTGATTAAATTCCCACTAAAATTTTATTCTGATGGTTTATTAATGTAGTATATAAATATATTAATAATAGTGCAACCTGTAGTTAGTAGAGAATAATCATTGCTGTCTTTTTAAGAGAGAAAGCATTTGGAGAGCCAGACAGTTAAGTTTGCCTCAGTGATGTTCTCTGGTGTTTGAGTAACAAAGGGACACCAAGAATTTTCTGTACAAGAACGATTTTTACTGGTATACACATGTATCACTGAGCCCCCTCCAGCACTCCAGTCAAGAAAATCTACCACTTCTTTGTCCTGATATAAGGTGTTCAGGGAGATGAGTGATTCTTTGTAAGTGAATTATAGCAGGATAAATGGGAGACTTCCTTTGAAACATAAGAATATGAATAGGAAATTTTTTGTTAGTGATGTAGGAGAATGCTCTGGTTATGAGTATTCTGTGATTATCTTGCAACCTTCTGTCAAGTAGAGCATTTGTTCTAGTCATACTGAAGTGAAACAACGGGTAGAGGAATCATTATCTTATGGTCAGACAAACTGAAGATACCTCACAGTTTCTCAGCTTTGGCACCACTGACATTTTTGGCCACGTTTTTCTTTGTTGTGGGTACTGTCCTGGTCACTGTAAGATGTTTGGCAGCACCACTGGCCTCCAGCCACTATATATGCTAGTAGATTCACCCCCCAGGATGACAACCAAAACATGTCTCAGAGCATTGCCAAATGTCCCCTGGGGCGAGGGTATAATTGCCCCTGATTAAGAACCACCTAGTTACCTAATGACCAAAGTCACCGGATTTTCAGAAAAGGAATTGGCTGAGTCTGTAACCGCATGTGATGAAGTGAGTATAATTTATGAGACTAAAAAAACAAAAAACCCCAAAACTATTGATATAAAAATAAACTAATCTTTTTCAAACGCTTAGTAACATTTTTGGTTGTACACTCATTAGGAGGTGTTTTATCTTGTATATTTTCAATTATTAAAAGCATAGCAGAATAGCTCACATTACACCATTGTTACCTAGTATCAGAGATTAGTGAGATTTCTTGTTAAGAAAGAAAATAAAAGATAAGATTGTATTTAGTGCACATAAATAGTAAGATGTTAGGGAGTGTCATTAGAATAGAATGAATAGTGGCATTAGAATAAAAATGAGTACAACTGCTAAGGTGTCTAAATCTTGCTTAATGGTGTCAAAGTTGGAGCAAATATTAACAGACAAAATCGAATTTATAAAAACATATATAAAGAAGAGAGCTGAAACACTGGGGCAATGTTCATTCCTTCCTGTATATATTTTGTCACCAAATTCTTAAAGATATAAACATCCTGATGATAGGGTCTTATTAAGCTTTGTCTTATTAATCTTAAGATACCTAGTATTTTATGTAGCTCAAGATATGTAGTTTTTAAATATTTGTTGAATTAACGAATTTTGATATTCCAAATTATCTCTTCCTATTTATTTACACTGTTTTAGTTTCATTTGCAAATATATCTTGCTTGGAATATTGCTATCTTTCTACATAGTTTTTTTTTTTGCTTCTAATTTCATTCTTCACCATACTACAGCCAAAGTTTTTTGTTTTTTTGTTTTTTTTTGAAAACTCATTTTGGATCGTGTAATTTCCTTGATTTAAACTCATAACTGACTTGCTATCACTGAGGAAAATCCCAAGACCTTTGGCAGTAAGCATATTTAAAATTTTAATCTAGCCCCTGCCTACCATTGCTCCCTCATCTCCCATACTCAGCCGTATGCTCAGATACTCAGCCATGCTGTCTCCCTGGCAGTTCTTGGAAGGAGTCAGGCTTTCTTGCATCTCTGTGACTGTGTTCATGCAATTCTCTCAACCTGGATTATTCTCTGCCTCTTGACTGATTATCACTTGATTCTTAGTCAAAAGGTCATCTTTTCTGCCTGGAGTGTCCTAACTGAACCGAGTCTTTCACTACACTTTGTTTTAATATATACTCCCTTTTAGTACTTCTCTTCTGCAGTCTTCCTAACAATTTTTTATGACCTACACTAAAATGTTATTATGTTGTATTATAACTGTCCATAAGTCAGGTTTGGCTGGGGTTTTATCTTTCCTTGTGTTTTACTTTGAGAACATGCAGGTGGTGAAAAAGTTTATTCTGATTGCCTCTCCGGGGGCCTTCTCTAGTACTTTCACAGCCATAGACCTCCCTGCAGCTGCCAACAACCTATGGAAGATTCATGTCACCCATACCATAAGACTGTCCCTCCCCTGCCCCACCATTCTCTTACTTTTCCAGCCCCACTGGAGTCCTTATGGTTTTCTCAGACCCATGCACCAGACTCTGGAAAGCAGGAGTGGAGTGACAAATTCTAAGGCCATACAAGGGTTCAAATCCTGGCTCTGTTATTTACTAACTATGTGATAATGAAGAAGTAATCACCTGTAAAGTATGAATAATAATGGATTCATCTCACAAGGTTGTTGTGGAAATAATATAACTAGGATATGTAAAGCAGTTAATTAGAACCTGGCACATATTGAGTGTGCCATCATTATTTGCTATTCTTTTATATAAAGATGTTATTTAAGAGCAAGCTAGCTCAGAAGGGTTAAAAGAACAGTTTGGTAGAGAGCATAGTACAGTGATTTGCAGAGGCTCAGAACTGAGCCATTTAAGTTCACAACAACTCTATCACCTTCAATAGTGACTTAAACTCTCTCTGCCTCAGTTTCTTAATGTACTAAATGAAGATCATTACTCCTATGATCATTGGGTTTTTTTTAAGGATTAAATGAGTTATTACATATAAAATATTTAGAATTGGTAAGAAGTTAGCTAATTTATTGTTAATAATAACTTAGCTGGGAAGGCATTTCTATACTCATACCTATCCAAAGATTTGTCTCCACTGCCATTTCACTCAGTATTTCTGTTGCTTCAAACTCTGGTATTCCCACCCATTTAAAGTTCCTCCATATCTCTTCTGGTACCTAGAAAGCTTGAGTAGCACTTCACACTTAGTCAGATGAGTTCTAGAGGAGAATGGCCTTCCCTCCATGAGCAAAGGTGATTTGATTCCTCCAAATTTAGTTCAGTTTCCCCACCACAGAGAGCTATGGGCTGGTGTTTACCGGGGGTCACCCACAAGGAAGCAAATCTTGAAAATCTAAATTTGAAATTTCCTTAGAGTCAACCTGGCCAACTGTATCCCCTGTTGAGGAGGGAGTGTGTTTCCTATTAACTTCAATCTGGCCCAGGCCCTTTAGAAACGTTTGACATCCCTACCAACATCCTTTCACCATGTTTAAACCAACTTAACATTCTCTTGTTCCACCTAAAACCCAGGTAATTAAAGAAGAAGAAAAAGAAAAAAAAAAAAAAAAACAGAACTCACTAATTATGAAAAGTTGTGTTCTTTCTTTTGAGCTGAATGGAGCCAGTAGATAGTAAATAAGTTTACTTCTAGAATCTTCCTCAGAAGGTGATGGTGAGGGAGTTGGCCAATTCATTTTACCAACTTCTGTTTACATGCATTCTGTTGAAGAGAGAGGGAAAGTTGAGGTAAATAAGATGAAGAATAATGGGTAAAGAGAAAATAGAATTCTGAGTTAAATTTGGGCTTTCTATTAGAAAGCATACAGAGACATAGAATTTTAAATTAACTATTTATAAAATAAGCATGATATGAACTTTCGTCTTCCCTCAAAAGTTTTCAAATATAAAGTTGAATACAAATTGATTATTATTTCTAAACTAAGGGATAACCTGAGCATTTGTTTTGTGCATCCCATAATATATTTGACAAGCATTGCTTCCTTTATATGAAAGCAAATTTTAATAACTGTATTTTCAAATTTAATGTAGTTTATCTCAAAATGATAAATTATTCTTTTAGAAGTACTTCTTCCAATAATATGATTTGAAAAGGGCAATTTATCCCATTTTGAAAGTGGTAACATCATAAATTGGCAGTTATCATTACATAGCAATTGATTACTTTAAAGTACATAAATGCATAATTCATGCATTGTGGCCCACTAATTAAGAGAATAAGTGACCATATAGATAATACTAAGATGTAGACAGATTTCCAATATTGCCCAAAATGTTTCGATCATGCTAATTCACTTCAGGCAACAGAGACTAAATTTCTTTTATTTGCTTTGCCTTCACCTACCTCCTCTTCGTCTGGGAGCAGAGTCATGTGCCCGGAAGTTAATTATACCCACACCTTGTGATCAGTAATGTTTTCATAAATATAATTTAAAAAAGACTGAGAGACTTAGCTTTTTGTATTTCCATGGTGATGTACACAAGTAAAAAATGTGCTTCCCCCGAATGTGTGATTAGCACAACCCTGATGGAGTCTGTGTTGGTATTTCCAAAAGTTTGCTCATAGCATTCACGGTGGGTTCACGCAGGTGACACAGAAATGCCCCAATAAACTGACTTTAATACAGAAGAAAACTGCAACTATTGGAGAACTTGCCCTGCCTGTTTTACTGTTGGAGATAAAAATCAGACACTTATTGTTGTTCCTCTAATAAATATTTCAGACCCTTTTATGAATAATTAGCGCAGATGCAATCCCCTTCTAATGGCACAAGGTGAAGTAAAGGAAACATAAAATGCATTTTAAGTTCTGCGTCTTTCCCTACCACACCGCTGGAATCCTCGTCTATCCACACAATAGATTAACTACCCTCTGTGCATACTATATTTTGCTCAGCCCTTAATATTCTGAAGCAGGGCTGAAGCAGTCGTTATCTGTGGCGGTTCCTGGGTGATTTTCAAGCCCAGCACTACCCACCCAAGTGGCAGTGACACCGGCTTTCACTGAAGCCTTATTACTCTTAAAAGAGCAATTTGGTTGGTCGCACGGCTATTAGGATCACACGGCAGCCTGAAAGCTGTCAGTACAACAGCTTCTCATCTTTTTCACACAATCCTGACATCTTTTCTCTTTTCTACTGGACACAGACATGACTGTTTTTATCATTTTCAATCAAGCTCACCCAGCACACTGAGGAATATATTCCCACTGAAAGCAAAGTGAAGATCAGAAATTATTTTCTAGCTCCTGGAGCTGGAGCAGAGCTGACTGCGTGCTGAGAGGAGCCGGATCCGTGAGAAATGTAGCTTGGCTCAGGGCTACATCAGGGAGCTGCTATTTCAGCTGTTAAAGATGGCAAAACAACACCTACCTCAGGTTTTTCAATGATTAGTGCTGTTTTAATAACCGGGAGGGAAGAGGATGTGAGAAATTTTGTGAAATTAACTTGTGGCAATGTTATCATTCGAGAAAGTGGGGAAAATTACTAGACTTGAACTTTTCTTCGTTTTGATGCTCTTTTTCTCTGGACCAACTCTGAGCAAGCTGACTCGGACCCCCTGGAAAGGAAAACCTTGGAAAGGGGGTAAGTGATGAAAGTTTTGTGTTAAAGATCTAAATGGAGTTAGCAGGGCTGATCAGTGGCAACTTGAGGACAGCTAAAGGTAGAGCAACTGCATCTGCTGGAAATCAGATTTTTATTTCAGGAAAGACGTTCTGTGCTGTAGGTGGCTAGTTATTGATATAAATATATATTTTTTGCAATTTTTGGTTTTCTGGGCTATCAAAGCATTACAAGGATTGTTTCCAGCAGGGAGGATATAGGGCCAGATGCATGGTGCTCTGGTGCAAGCATATGTGTGGTATCCTTAGGAAGCTGCATTATTTTTAAAAAAAGAAATGGGTCCTGAATATGTTAGATCCCTGAATTGTTTGGCAGATTTTGTGAACCGGTCAGAGGGATGCCTGCGGAGGGGCATGTGATGAAATGCAGTACCACCAACACTAATTTTCTGGCTGACTCTATCAGTGTTGGTGTGTTAATAAAGATAAATTGCATTAACTTTATTGAAAAAAAAATCTGCTGAACAAGAACAAGCCTTTCGGTACTTTGGAGAATGGAAATCCATTTTCTTCTGCTGTTGAGAAATTATGATGAGATGAGGGAGATTTATGGTACTTTGACGCTGCCTTTTTGTAAAGTTCTGTTGATTCTGCTTTTCCTGAATGCCGTTTGTTTATACTAAACACAAGTTATCAGGGTATCCGTTCTGTGAATACTATAAGCCAAAAAGATGCTGCAGAAATATCCCATAAAAGACTTTCTGAACTGTGTTTGCATGTTTGGGGAAAAATCTTGCTGGGAGATATCAGAGGATTCTGCTTTGTAGGAGCATTTCTTTCACCTAACATTTTTCTCTCAGCTCTGGAAATGTTTTCTGGGTTTCCCCACCTTTGCTTTACTGTCAACAGTATGATGTGAGGTTAAGGAGAAGCATGAACATTAACAAGAAGTTTTAATAATTTATCACAACATCTCAGCAGGATTTTCTAAATACAGGAGCCCCTTCAGTTTGATCTTTCTGTTTCTCCTTTTGTTGCATTTAAGATATTACAAATCTTCCACCTCTAGTAACTCTGAGGGAAAAGTTCCAACAGGCACTTAGCTTAGATGGTTGGTGCAGATACACTCCTGAGGAGTGGAGCTGCAAATTATCTTTGGGCATTGTAAATTATATCACCACATTACTGTATTTCCTCGTGTTATCAGTGTGTGTGTGTGTGTGTGTGTATGTGTGTGGTGTGGGGGTTCTTGCAAACTGCAAGCTGTTATTTATGTTAACCCACATGGCAGCTTTTTGGTGGCTTGGGATCTAGAGATGTATGGTGTTATCGACTCCAGGGGATGTCAGAAGTGTTAACTTGTACTTCCTATCAATTTTTTCAAAGACAGTCTGCACCTCTAGCATGTAAAATACCATTTCCTGTGATAAACTTCAGCAGTCGACTTGGGAGCTCTAGCTACCCAGGGAGTAAGTTAGATGGCTGCAAGGCTTGGGAAAAATTGTTAACCTAGTCAGAAAGGTTTATTTCAAAATATTTGCATGTGTTCATAAGCATTTATTCATCCCACACAGTTTAAATACAGATGCATTGGATTGCATTTGTAAATCAGGTCTGAAATGTTTCGTCTTTGAACATATGACTACTTTTTCCAATGTGCTCTAACTAGCTGAGCTAGAAATTTGCTAGCTCTGCTGTATGATGATGATATGACTCAGTCAAGTTCAGGAATAGGCAATCATAGCAACATATTTCATTCATCATTAAAAGGGTTTTGTGTATTTTAGCAAGGTTGGGCCAGTTACTAGAAAACTTAAAACGTGTTGACCATTCTTTAAAATTATTTTCTTTTCAGTGCCTCTTTTTGTCACTGTAGATGCATTGCATAAATACTTTCCACAGATTCTGAGTTCCTGCACAGTAGCTTTACCTTGATATGCATATATACATGTTGTAAATATTTATTTATTCATGAGCTTGGCTATTGATGGCTGTGTGTTATCGTTTGATGGGTTGTAAAATTCTGTTACTTTTCCCTTGGCATATTATGCAGTCTTTTGAAACATATTTTTACAATTTTTCAACATTATTTTCCTTTTCAGGAAGTAGGGGCCTTTATTATTTTGTAGAATACTTACCAGAAGTATATGTATTTATGGGGTAGGCTGAAGGAGGAGAATGAGGGTTCTTAAATAAAACACTATGGCCAGAGGCAAAGAGGATAAAGGTTCAAAACACAAAATAAATTTTAAAGAAGGTGATTTTAACTACTTTTAAAAAGAATTGCTTCATATCAATGATTGATTGAAGCTTATCTGCTTTAGAGAAAGATCTTTAAAACTGATGCTCTTTTTTTCAAAAATCCTGGAAAAAGTAATAGTAACAAAACAACAGAGTTTTCTTCTGAAAATTTTTTTTTTTTTTGAACTCACATTGGCTATGTGCATTTGTCTTAATCTGATTGAGCAGCTGTCAACCTCCATATGGCAACCTGCCCACGCTGACAATTTCCATTTTTGTTGTATTAGCAGGAACCACCATTCTGAGAGAGGGGGTTACTGGGGCAGGGCCAGGGAGTACTAGCTTCACAGATCGGTGAATAGCTGGGGCCTGTGAGGGGTGGTACAAACAGCACGAAGATAGGCAGCTCAAAACAGGTATCTATAAGCTGACTTGTTAGAACATTTGGGAAAAATGCCGATTATTGTTGGCTACCAAGGGATTTTTAAGCTCATCAATGAACATGAATCTCAAATATAGGTTAATAGGCCAGCAAGTTTTCCCTCAGGCACATGCTTTTCTATTTAATCACAATATATGAACTCCTTAAGGGAAGGCAGGTGTCTCATCTGATTAGTTCAGAGCATAGCATAAGTGATCATAAGTTTGCATTCACGATAAACTAACCAGAAATCCTAACTACAGTGCTGACATCATCCTCATTAGGATTAAAGACCTAATTATTTTGCATTCAATTACTCTCACTGGGAAGACAGTCTAAAAGATGTAAAGAGCTCCATTCCAATGACCATAACTTTACAGAGAAGTTTACATTGTAGAGAGTCAATATATGTAACAAAAAGAGAATTTAAATATGTCTTTTTTAAAAAAAATTCTGCTATTGGAATTTAGAATTTAAGCCAAGTTTTAACATTCGTATTTACTATTAAAGGTGAAAATTGGAGGTAAATAAGTATAGATTGAAAAACAGGTGCAAAAGGTATAAATGGGTAAAGCTAGCCCCAACTTGAGTCAAAACATTAAACACCTGGTAGAACACAAACACTGACCAATCAGAACAACCCTTGATCAAACTAAGGGGAAGGGCCAATCCTGACTGCAATTAATGCCCCATCCATTCTTCCACTTGAACTTGACTCCATTTGACTCTCCCATAAGTGTTTGTTGAGTTCATTCAAGCTTCTCAGCTATGACATAGGAATTAAACTATGGCAATAGGGCATAAAACTTCTGATGATTCAAAAGATTCTTTCACAAAACACTCATACTTGCTTCCTCTTATAAATTATGGCAGTCAGTTGCCTGTGTTTGTCTTTACTAAACAAAGAAAACCTCTCTGGCAGTTATGATCCCCCTCTCTATGAAGGGTTAGAATGTATTATACTATGGCATTATATCAACTCATGGTACATTGAAGCACATTGATATGGGGATATTCTGAATGACATTTTAGATTTTTTGTAGTTATTTGCATGATCCTGCATAATATATTGGCAATTATTTAGGGATTTGGGGCAATGTGCTGAAGTTTTTTGACCTTAAAAGTTTTTTTGTTTTGTTTTATTTTTTTTAATCTTAACTATGTGCTGCTGTCTACCACCTGCAAGACCATTTTTATGATATTGCTTCTGACATCTTTCTCAGTTATATGAGCTGGTAAGAAAATCTACTTCAAGCAAATACCTCACACAATTCAGTAGCTCACATTATGTAAGAAATAAAGGTTTTCATTTATAAAATTTGCATACTGATGGTTTGCTCTTTCACAAACACCAGAATAGGCTTTCTGGTTTGAAGAAACAGAAACAGATCATTTAGTCTTTGAAGTTTTTCCTGGAATGCCTCTCTACCACTACACTAGCCCTGACTGCCAGATCAAAGACCCCTCAACCACATACCAAAAATAATATTCCATCTTTTAAATGACTCGGGCATTTTATTTAGATCAGAGGACAGTTTCAGTTTTTACAATACTTTATTGTTGCATGTCTCTATGTTTTACCACTTTATAAGTTATTTGAAGAGAAATTTTGTCTTTGATTCATATTAGCAGGCAATCCTACATGTAATAGATGCCCAATAATTTGATGAATGAGCAGAGTATATGAGATATTAGACTGGTAATAAAATATTCTATGACTATAGTGTTAATTATACATTTATTACTTTTAACTATGTGCTATATCTTACCTTTCTAATGTTGGGAAATCATTTTTATCACTACCCTTTTACTACATCATTTAAATTTCAGTTTTAATTATAGAAAAATATGAATGTATTTATAGTATTATAAAACAGAAAATTCTGGCAGACTCACGTAGAAAGTAGTGCAGTAAGGGAAAAAGAAAGCAACGTTGTTGTTCAAAAGTAATTTATAATGTGAGACTGAATCTGGAAACCGAACTATATGAATATTCATGGAAAATGTAGAGTGTTTTTTGCACTGTGTATAATCACCACTTCTGTTTTTCATTTGTTTAAATTATTTAATCTCCATCTGTATGCAATAAATAGATTTAATACCTCATCTTTCCTACAACTGAAGAGTCAATTCCAAAGCCAAGTCTGAAATGAGTATTTTTTTTTGCTACATGTTCAAAAGATTATCAGAGTATTTTTTAGATATAGAAATTAAGGAGGAGTATGCTTAACAACTTGATGAAGATTTGTTGTAAAATTTGCTCATGTTCTCTGGCTGGTATTATTTGAAAAATAACATTTGATAAATTCAGCAAAATGCATGTGAGATTTTGGTAAGAAAAACATGGTTCCTGAGAACAATCAACTTTTTTTCACCTTACAAATTATAACTTGAATATCTTACCCACAACCATTTTTGTCTAACTTTTATTCAAATTTACCATTCCACTTCTAACCTCAAAATTTTTATTTTAGTTATCTATTTGTTATTAATATAATGTCTTTTTTGCCATGTGATTAAAACACCCTAAGATTTCAGGTAATATTCACCTAAAATGAATTTTTTACCGGATGACAAACAGAGGAAAAATTGGAAAGAGTTTTGAAGTATTTTTTTATATTGATGTATAGAATACATACTTTTATCAAAAAGGGGGAAAACTATGGCCTGGAAAGTGGAGTGCTGATTCATTTTGAAGAATATAGTTCTGGGATCTGTCTATCCTTTATAAAGTCAGATTATGCCTGTGAAAAAAATATGATCTGAAAATAAATGAATGCATACCACCCTTATCAGGGATGTGTGCAAGTTCCTAAATGTGTGTAACCATCAGTCCCCACCCCTCTCCACTCCAGGGAGAGGATTCATCAGCCAAATTCCATGAAGAAAATTTTGTTCAGGAAATCAAAGGCATATAAATATTTTTAAAGAGGATATTTAATTTTACAAAGTGAGACAAGCTGACAGTAATGAAATGCCTTGGATATATTAGTGTTGGGGTTCATGAATTCATAGTTAAGATCATGTCAGCACTTACATTATAAGCTACATTTTCAAAGGGTTTACAACTGAGCCATAAAATTTTTGCTTCAGGATGGATCTCAGCTACATTAGGCCTTGGTGAGAGAGCAGTTTCATTTTCTTCGTTTTGAAATGCAAACCTTCAACCTTCAAACTTATTTGAATGTAAAAAAAAAAAAGAAGAAGAAGAAGAAAAGAAAAAAGAAAGTAAAATGAAGTTATGTTCTTAGGCTTTGTTACTTGAAAAATAATTAGAAACTCAAAATAGAAATTCAAAAAGTGGTGAGAGTTTATATAAGGTCTTAAGTCAATTAAATATGTGTATCAAAGAGTGATCTTGATCTGTCATGACTGTGGATCTTTTATCTGTTAGAGATTGTTGTTTGATTAAGAAATCATGATCATCAAAACAACAGATAATTATTCTGAAAAGAAAAGAAAAGCACATTACACCTAAAGGCCATTACGTTTTCAGACACCAGGGCATTCATCAGGGCTTAGGGCCTCATCTAAAATTGTCCTTCAGTCACTTAGCCACACTGGTCCCTAGGATTACCTTTATCTAGGAGTAGAATTTAAGAAAAGTAACTGAAGGATCACCGTTCCAGCATTATAATATTAAAAATCAAAGCAAAGTTTCAAAGTCCATAAGTGGTACCTAAAAATGATACACAACATCACAAAAGTAAGGGATTTCTTTCCTGATTCCACATAGGGTTTTTAAAGCCATTTATTAAGTAGGTATTCAAAGCTTAATCTATCAAAGACATTAAAAAGCTATATATATACAGATTTCTACCTCTGGGAACCTGTAATTTATGATTTTAAGGATTTTTTTTTTTTTTTTTTTGTGGTGGGTGGATGGGGAGAAATGGGGATTTTTTTGCCCCCCTTTAATTAGCATGTCTCCAGCTTAGGTAAGTGACAGTGCTGTTAAAAACAAAACTAAAGTTGGGCTTGGTGCTATTTTAAGGGTGCGCGGGGGAGGGTAAAATATCCAAATTATATTCTGAAGTCATCTTCTCTTTATATCATACCAAAACCTCAAATAGGGTGAATTTGGATAAGCTCTAGCATTCAATCTGTTCCACAAATCACTTTCTAACTTCTGGATGATGTATACTGATTTTTATTTGTGTGTGTGTGCCTTGTCTTTTCCATTTGTGCTTTTTTTCTTTTCTTTTCTTTTTTTTAATGAGAAAACAAGTGGCTTTCAAAGTACAAAAAAATCATTCCTAGTCCTGTTTTTGTGATGCCTCACAGTATCTGTAGCTATTGAATCACTGTGACAATTCACCTTAAAATATAAATTTGAATATCTATTTGGGAACTTTGGTTTGTGGAGAGACATGGTGAGTGACATGGTCTAGTAATGAGAAGGGAATAGCAGCTATACTTGACAAGGAGAAAATATTGTGAACTCATTAGTTTTTAGGCTGGATGTGCTTTATACTTAACAGATTCAGTTTGAAATCTAGTACAATTTACTGATAAAAAAACCTTATACATCCTATTAATCCTACAGTGTATGCTTTATATTCCATTTTGTAATGGAGTTCTTTAGGAGAAATAAGTGAGATATTATCCAATAATAAAATGCAGACACAACAATAAAAACCATGTATACATTGACGAATAATATTTATTTGATTACATTTTGAACTCTGTCTCTGTACAAAATGCTAAATTAATAAGTCTATATTCTCACATAAAGAAAATATTTCCCTGGTATTATTAATCAGGAAAATACAAAGATGTAACGAGTAATTCAGTACTGACAATTTATAGCTTTTGGCATGTTGCCAGAATAAGTATAGAAATTCATTCCTTCTGTCAATTTATGAAGAGTTCACCACATAGACTATTAGGATAGACCCTACATATGCCTAGTAGAATCCCTTTCATATCAGTGTCAAAAGCTCTGTCATCAAAGAAGCAGTTATCAAGCTGGGCAAAGTCCAAGATTATGTTCTGGAGACAGGGGCACATCATGAAATCTCTAATGTAATCGTTGGCAGCTAATAAAGAATTTATTTTAGGGCAATTCAGAATGTAACTGAAGTGCCTTCCAGAATCCATAGGGGCCTGAGAATTGCTTCTGGCTAACTAGTATGGATTTTCATTTATCTAACAGAATGTCCCACTCCTGTTTAGGGACTGCATGGAGGAATTGCAGAGACACATGCAGGGATTTAGGGCTGAGGTTGTTGATTACCAAGTGCGATGAGTTAAACTTGATGCACTGTTAGAGAACTTTGCTGATCATGCATTTCTATGTAAGGCCCCCCGAAATGTTAGATAATTTGTACATTCAAAGTGGAACAATATGCATTATACTATTAGCAAAATGTATGTACATCTACCATACCCTCATACTGTGCTCACATGTATGTAGGAAACCTAAAATGTACACATTCAGTATTTATTGGATGCTCCCAAGCAGAACTTGTAATTTAAATGAACAGAGAAGATAAGCATAAGGATACGTTTGGAAAAATAGCTAGTATAATACATGCATTATAAATTATGTGTCTCATTTTTTTAAGGCTTTGAATAGGTAATATAAAAGGGAAAGATATTTTAAATGATGACTACAAGAAGGAAGACAAGGAGAGAAAGAGTTATATGCTACATATAGCTAAGTAGGTTTCTTTCCTTTTTTTTTCTTCCTTTTTTCTTAAGCACATACTCTGTCCTAGGCTCTGTGTTATGTAATTTCTTTGAATTCTGTAACTTAATGCCTACATCTACCCTATCCAAAAGGTATCATTATTTTTATCATCCCGATTTGTCATATGAGAGTAACAACTTGACTACAGTTACCAAATAATGTATTTTTGAGCCAGGTACTCAACCCAGGCAAACAGTACCATACATTTAGAGGATAGTCAAGTAACCAACCTGATTGTGATGGGCAGCATGTTGAGAATTGGTGGGAAATAACAGCAGAATCACTTAAATATAGCTTTGACAGTCACGCAGAATAAGTAGAATTTATAGAATTGGGAACAAGGAGGCCATAATAGAATTTGGTGAGACAAGTCATATGATGACTACAATAATATTTAGGGAAACAATATGCGATGCTGATTACCTCAGTGATTTTTGCAGATACCTGTCACACCATACATCTCATTACATTTGCAGGATTTATATTTCAATACCTTAAAAGCAAAAGCAGTGTCACAGGATCATGCACTGGAATAAAAGTTCAAGCTGTGATGTTGGTCTTCTCTCACTGTGAAGAGTTTAATATATAAAGTCACTGTTGGTGAAAAATTTTCACTGAAAACTATTTGCCTTATATAACGTATGTTGTGCAGAGCATCTTCTTAAGTGGTTTGACAGTTCAAAATATTTTGTATCAAAATTATTAAGTAATTTTGCATTACCACTGTAATAAATTAGTCTGTGTGTCTGTGAGTGTGTGTATATATATAAATTGGTATGTAAATATATATGAGTATATCACATATAAATAAATATAAATCTTTTATAATTGCTGCATTTAAATATGTGAGTATAAACTATGTGGTTATGTCATTTATCAGTTATAAGTTATACAGTTTTATAGAAGTTTCATAGAGATACAAACATGTAGCTTGAAGTCTCAATATACATATTCTAAAAAGGAGTTCTTCATATCATAATTAAACTACTGGATGATCTTTAAGATTTACTGTTATAGTTTTAAGTGTCTTATGTATATATGAAAGCATTCTTTTATTCATGGATGGATACACTAACCTAAGTAATTTGAGAGTGGTAGCATATTTTTCCAATGCAAAAATTTAACTTACAATAATTAATTTTAAAAAACACGACATGAAACTCCTGGAAATCAGTTTGACATAACTGTCATCTCCTTTCAATTAGATCTGACTGAATTATTAAGAACTAAATGATCAATAGATGTATTGAGAAGATGCATTCTTAAGTATTTTATTGCAACCTAAATTCTTATAATTTTTATTACAAAAATCTTGGCTTCAATATCCTGCAGATATCTTTACAGGTAATTAAAACAACCTTATGATGTGGTAGCTCACATTTGCTAAACTTATTTGAGCTTGTCATCAAAAAACAAGACCTCAAATATCTGCTCACATCTCTGTCATTTACTAGCTGTGCACTCTGGTGGGGGGTTGACTTGTGTAATTCTCAGCATTCTCAGTGTTACTTTGTGTGGAACTAATAAGATAGCATATGTAAAGTAACTAGCAGTAGTTTTTCAACATTTTCTTCAGGAAAAATAAATATAAATTTGAATCTTCTATTTATTACTATTAGCACACACACAAGAAAACAAAGGCTAATTGCTAACATTTACTGAGCACTCCTTGTATGCCAGCATGTGTAAATGCTTTCCATGCATAATCTTTTTTAATCCTATGTCTATATATTAGGCCCTACTTTTTCCTCTTACTTTACGACTCAAATAGCCAAATCTGTATTTCCCTCCTCATTTGAATTCATCAATCTGTATTTTAGGCTCATTAAAGATGTAAAAATGTTAGACGTATATATATTTTTTAATTTAGCCAAATAAAATGCAATCACTCTCCAATATGTCAATAAATCAAACCATAATATCACATCTGGTTTAAAATAAAGATAAGTGTACCCATGATTAAGAGGGCATGCGGGAAATACTGATAGTGTAGAAAAAACAAAAACAACTATATTTTTAGGAAATAAAACAAGATATGCTTAAGTGGCATGGATTATCATTCCCATATAGTATATATAAAATTGGAGTATTTACAGGGCAAAATTGGAATTGAATGAGCCAGGTCCAAAACCAGATGGCAAGAAAAAGTTTCAAGCTGTTCCATTTGGAAATTGATTTTTAGATTTCCACGTGGCGCATTACATTATAAGTTCAAATTAATTTTAAACTCTTAATTTTTCATATATATCTTCATGACTCCCTGTACATGCTTTCTTGCCTGTCTTGTTGCCAGTGAATCTAAAATGGGCACCAAACAGCTTTTCACTCTACATTAAATGCACACAGAATAGCACTTAACTGTGTGCATTTTGAACTCTTCTCAATAAAAGTTTTAAGAGACAAGAAGCTTTTTCTACTTTAGGATCACTATTAGTCTGAATAATACATAAACATTGAGAAACAGTAGAAGTTCTACTGAGTATTGCAGCATAGCTTCAATAAAATTATCTGTCATTATCACAATTGTTAAGATTGGTATACCATTGAACCGCATATCATACTAAATGTTCAATGTCAGTGTCTTACGTTTTTCCCTCCTATCAGAACCCAATTTAAAGGAAGAAATGGAAGAAATATAGGTACTCATAGAAGTACTTTGAGGTGTCAAGAATTAAACACTAAGAAAGAAAAAAATGTCACTTCCCTAGCCTCAAAAACCACAAGGGATAAATAAAATGCTATTGAGACATGACACGTAATGCTCTTCTTGAACTGAAGCTATGTGTTCTTTTTCTGTCAGTACTCAGTTAATGGGGTTTCTTATATACACCTTAAATAGACAATGAAATTCATTATTTTAAAATATTGTACAACTACTCATTTAGGTTACTTTCTAAATGTCACTGTAAGTGGATATGTTTGAAAAGTTGAAAGGGCAGAAAAATGGACAGGGATTTTCTATCTCATTTAACCAGTTGACAATTGCTTTAATCCTTTAAATTGCCTAATAGCATGTTTGTTATGGGTTGATTATGTGAGGCAGAAGGCTTTAAGTAATTTGCATGGTTTATAGATTTAAAATAATGCCTACACATCTAGGTGAATATGGACATTTTAAGAAGTACATGAAAATAGGAGTCTCTGATCAATGGGTAAAATAAAATTAGTTTGATTTCAAATAAGACTTTTTTCCCCCCAAAATGCTTTTTTTCCCCATCTATTTGAGGAGGGTGGGGGAACACTTGAAAAATGCACTTTTTTCTGTTATCTGCTATGATCTGAGAATGTGGTTTTCTGATGAATGAAGTTTTAGCATTAATAGAAATATTAAAAGTAGATCAATCATTCTCAATATGAACGCCTATGAGATAATTTCAAATACTCTTAAATGTTACATTTTATTTAACACAGTACTGCAAATTCTCATATATTTTCATATTTCAGGATATGACCGTGGCTCTGGGTCTTCATTATGAATGTCATCTATTATGGTATTAAAGCAGAAAAGAGCCAGCTAGCCGAAATTCACAATCCCTATGTTTTAGATTAAACTGAATTTACTGTTTTCTAGATATGCATATCTAGATGTGGAAATAATTAAGGTATTAAAATCATGACTATGGTAAGAAGGAAGTCTGATTATGCCATTCATCCCCAGTATGTCCCTTAGCTTGAATCAATAAGTAATTGAAAAACTAACTTCCAAATGTGTGGGAGTTTCAGATATCATTCTATGGTCATAAAGGGAGGTTAACAGTAGCCTGGATTATATATATCCTTGTCTACATTTTAGTCAGTCTATAGACCAAAGCAATTAATGTTAAATAAGTTTCTTGCCTGCTTTCTCATGATGTATAAAAATCACCATTATAAAAAATAAAGAAACACAGGGGTGCCTGGGTGGGTATCTGCTTTTGGCTCAGCCCCTGCGTGGGGCTCCCTGCTCAGCGGGGTAGTCTGCTTTTCCCTTTCCCTCTGCCCCTCCCCCTGCTCATGCTCTCTATATCATTCAAATAAATAAATAAAATCTTTAAAAAAATAAAGAGGGGCACCTGGGTGGCTCAGTCGTTAAGCGTCTCTAAGTTGGGAAATTAGCCTTCTGTCTTTAAAAATAATTTCTGGAACATTAGGTAACTAAGAACAAAGCATATGTTGGATAACATGAAAAATATTGTGATGCTTAATTTTTTAATATTTTGTTCTGCATTTTCTGGACATATCCAGTCTGGCAAATAGGAGTTGTTTAGGAGTTTTCATAATTATCATGGTATGTTAGCACAGGTTAGATCCTAAGTAAGCTGAAGGCTTAGTTCAGTTTTTCATTTAAACAATAGCATATGGTCAATGTAGAGACACTGGAAGTAGGGGGAAAAACTTTATTTTTTTTATTTTTTAAAGATTTTATTTATTTATTTGACAGAGAGAGCACAAGCAAAAGCACAAGCACAAGCAGGGGGAGTGGCAGGCAGACTTTAAAAAGAACTCAAAATTACTACAAAGCCCTCCTTGCAAGAATAGTCACTTTAATCCTGCCCCAGTAGTTTTCTTGGTGTTCATGTGCATGTATATAATACACACATGCATACACATATTAGTAAACATGTATATTACATTACATCATGCATATACATATTTTCAATGCAGAATATGAATTATCTTACATATATACTTTCTAAAGTTATTTTACTTTAGATTATATACAATTTTACATTGTTATTCTGCTATAAATATCTTTAAGCATAAATCTGATCATTCTCTAGGATTATTGTCTCAGAAGATATGATCATTTTAGGGCTCTTGATTTACAATGCCAAACAGAATTACATAAAAGAGTTTCAGTTTACATGCTGACCTAAACTGCATTTGAATACCTGATGGAGTGTACTTTTAATAGTATAGAAAATTATCATTTATTTTTTCAATTTGATATACAAATTCCCTTATTTTAATATATTCCCTTATTTTAATTTAAATTTAGTATATTAGTAGTATACCTGAATTTATATATATACGTATATATATTTATGTATTTGTTCATTAGCTATGCATAGCTTATATTTTATGAATTTCCTTCCAATTGAATATTTGAAGCACAATTTTTATCTTTTCAACTTAACTACATGAAAAAATATGCTTTCATATTTAGGAATGATGGTTAACAGTGTCATAGTTCAATATCATAAAAAGCAGAAATTCATTAAAAATTATTCTTTGATTCTAGTGACCAATATTTAATAAGAATCTTTCAAATATTCAAATTAGATGATGATGATCAGAGCCCAATATAATAAAATCTAGCCCATGTAAATATAAACAGTTTAGATTAATTCTGAATGGCTTAAATATCATTAGAATCATTTCATGTGGGAAAAAATATCCTAATTTAGGCAAACAGTTGTGATGTGAATTTTAGGAAAAAGTAGGTAAATCTACATTTTGGCTACATTCATATATTATGCAGATTTTAGGAAGGAAGTAGTCTGTTCATGCTTTTTGAAACAGTTACATAGAGAACATACAGACAATGGTGAATAGGGTGTTGTGAAATTTGGAACACTTTTCTTTGAGGAATGTTAAAGAAAAAAGTAGAGACTCATTAGCCCAAAAGAAGAGGAATAAGATAATGTTGCTCATAGTCATGTGGAAAGATGGAAAAAGTCTGATGCTTAAAGGAGAAAGGGAAGAGTTTCCCTCCTTGATGCTTAAAAGCGTGTTCCAAAAGGGGAGGAAAAAAAGGAATGGAAGGATAAAGAAAGGAAAATAAAACTTGGCTAAATTAATTGATGATTTACAAAACCGTAGATTTCAAATCAATGTAAAAATTAATGCCCTAGTGACTGGAATCATCTAAAAATGATACGTCTATCTTGTGGACATTGATATATATTGTCACTAGAAGTCTGAGGAGAGTATGCAGGACCACCTGCTATGAGAGGTTATCTATGTTCCCATCCAATTCTCAGATTGTGTGGTTATATAAAATTAAAATAAAGCAGAATCTTGCAAAGTATGTCATTTGAAGACATTCCCAGAAATAATAACTGTAGTAACTGGAAAATTTGATACCAAATGAGCATGATATAGTTTTCAAAATTCTCTTTTGAGATTTTTTTTCTTTATATGTTAACTTCTTAGCATAAAGTATATCATTTTATTTTTATAAAATATGTCATTAACTGCCATAGAAGATCCCTAACCTCGTCATAGGGGATAGCAACAAGTAACAAGACTCCAAGAGATGACTAAGCAAGAGAGCGTGTTGGCTTGCCACAATTCTGTGGCTCCCAAAAGTAGACAAGACTCAATGAATCAGAGCAAGCCAATTAAACTGCACACTCACAGCACAGTAAACAGCAGGACCATGGGTATGATAGCTCCATCACCCCTGTCCCCAAGTCCTACAGGGTGTCAGAATGGGCCAGATGGTGCTGTAATAAAGGAACCCAGGGCCCGGGACTTAGAATCTTTTATAGCAAACAGCAAGGATGCCATTCCCCCTCCACTGGGAAATAAGTCGTTGTAAGATAGTTGTCCTGACCTACCTAATTGCCTATGTAACCTACTGCAGAACAGCTCAGGCTCAGAGGCCGGTTATGCTTTGTGTTTGGGTACACTCAGCAAGGACTTGCAAGAAATGAGGTTCGTGATAGACTGTTGTCTAAAACTTAATAGAAATTTTGGATCCAATTTTAAAAGTAGTTTTCCTCAGGTTAAACACTTATTGCAAATTGGGGACAGAAAAAAAACTCACTCCGGAGCCCCTCTTCCCAAATCCTGTTCTAAATCCCTTAATTTGCTTTCTCAGGAGAGTGCTGCATTTCTTTTAGATGTCTTGTAATTTAGTCTTCCTTGCAGCCACACACAAGTATTTTCAAAGGTCTAACTAGCAAGAGAATCTGGCTTTCTGGAATCTAATTTATCAGGCAAAATATATAATATACCTCCAAAACATATATCTGAATATTAGAGTAGGAAGCACAGTACTTCCAAATCAATATTTAGTATCAACATTTTCTTATATCTATGTAGGTTTTTAAAAGGCCCGGTTTGAAAGATGATTATAAAGCAAAATAGCACATACAAGAATTCAAGATTCAAGGGAAGGGGCACGATGGAGTGGAAACGAGGTAGGCTGTCTGTACCTTCATGCACCTTAGACTACTAAGGAAAAACCCAAAGTAAAGCAGAATTATGCATATGCTCAGGAAAGAGAAATAAGCTCAGTTAACTGCAGAGATAAACAAAGATCATAACAAATGTGACAGAAGGAACAAAGGGGATTCTTTAATATCAGAAGGCTAAGCTTGATTATGATTTTTTTTTGAAATAAGTATTTTTTGTAGCACAAAGAAGCATTTCTTGATAGTGTAATTATCATGCCTGTATGAGCGTATGAGCATTTCACTATGCTATTTTTATTTTTGCTCTTCTTGCAGTGTCATTTGGGAATGTCTTAATACTTAGTTTTATAACAGAAATGTAAGTGGAAATGACATTTTTCTTCCATTTTGCTTAAATAAAAATATATTTTAAAATATACCAATGTTGACTTTTTTAGTTTCAGAATTTAAAAACAATCTTCTTTCTTACAACATTGGTAAAAAAATAAAGTAAAAGACCATGATTACAAGTAATTTCTGTAAAGAAGCGAAGGTCTGAATTTCAATGGCCCATCCTCATAGAAATTCTATTTTGGATGACTAGATCCCATCGATTCATTTTGATATTACATATAAATGAAAATACCAAATGTCTTTTGCTTTGTCAGTGAAAAAGTAGTTTGCGCTTAACAAATGGTCCAGTGATGTCTATTTGGAAGCTTCATGACATATTAAAGCAGTTGATGAGGTACAATTTGTTGTGGGGGTCGCATCTGATTGATGGTTTACTATCTACCATGGCCTCATCTGCTGTGATATTCCCATAATAAATGTTCATCGCTAGACAGTGCTAAATGTGCTCTATCTAAATCATTCGTTACTTATAACAAGTTTTAGTATATATGAATCAAATGTTGTTTATAGTTGCCTTCAATAGGATTTATCATTTTGAAGCTTTTCTACCACTTCAAATGGAATAACTATGATAGAGATTTTTGAATAAATGTTTTGAGCCCATAGGTGTTAATGTACCAAGAATTCAGTAAAAAGATAAATATTAAGCAAGTTATCTTGAAGAATAAAGGTAAAATGTGGTTTTGTAGCTTATTTTTTCTGTTTCTAAGCATAGAAGTATATTTTTATGGCATTGGTTCTTTGGAAAAATAATTAGAAAAAAGGACAATTTAAAAGTATTTATCTTTTGTGAAAATCATGTGGGGAACTTTGTTTCCAGCTTTTAGGAATAACTCATTAAGAACTTTGACTCTTAAATTGTCTTTCAACCAGAAGCTGCTGCTGCTGCTGCTGCTTCTTCTTCTTCTTCTTCTTCTTCTTCTTCTTCTTCTTCCTTTTCACTCCTTTCCCTCCTACATAGTCCAACCTTGATACCCTATCATTTTATTTCTTGAGGTCTTCCACCCCATGTGGCTCTTATTTCTTTTAAGACTCAAGATTCCTTGCTGCTCACTTTTAACCCCAAGGTTTGATATTTTCAGCCCACAATCGATATTTATTGAAATCCAAACATCTCTGCATCAACCACCCTACATCAAAGTCTCTTCTGCAATCCCACATGTAAAGAAACACTAACAGCCAATATTTTTATTCTACTTAAATAATGTTTGGTTTATTTAAACTAATAGAATATTTGTTGTCATTTATACATTACATGGACTGGACCAAGAAAAAAAAATTAGAGTAACTTACTAACTACAAAAATAAAAATAGAAAACATAGATTTTATATTTTGATTTTATATTTTGAATGGCAAAACTGGAAGTCATTTGTGTTTTGTGGAGAAAGTAAAATAATTTTCCCTTTACTCATCTGGGTCCTGGGCTGAGATTACCGCCTGCTCCCACCCCCCAGTAAAAGACAGATTAACAGAAGAAAAGCAAATAGAAGTTTAATAACATGTACTTCTTGTGTACATGGGAGACACCCAGGAAAATTAAGTAACTAACTCTCAGAAATGGCCCAAGCCACCACCTTAAATAACATCTCCAGCTAAAGACAAAAGATGTTTGGGGTGGGGCAGTTATGTGAGGTTACCTGGAAAAGCAAAGTAAACTAGGGTAAAGTTGTTGTGCAGATTTAAGTCATCACCTTTATCTTCTCTGCTGATGAATTTCTCGAGATTTAGTCATCCCCTCTCTTCCTGATACAGCCCGGAGACACCTTTACAAATGGAGATTTCCCCTGTAAATGTAAATGTCTCTTACTGAAGGGTACCTTTCTGCTTTGTTTTCAGTGCTTCTCCTGTGTCTGTTGTTTCTTAAAAATAATCAACCTAAATATTCCTTATGCCAAAGAGGCATATTTTGGGAAACAAATTCTGCTTCCTCTCAGTTTCATGCAGGAGGAACAATATGAAACAATGACTCCTTTGTCCCTTGTATAAACAAGGACTCATGGTTTCAGCCAGTGAAAGAGCCTGTGATAGTATTCTGTAATACTGATTTGCTTAATATTTTCTACAAATTGTGTATATAATGCAAGGTGTTTTATGACCCAAAATTTAAGACCATCCCACATCTGGGGATGACCGTTTAATGACCTGGGGTCATTTAATGACCATCTCACTTATTTTGAGTAAAACAACATTTAATTTCTATTATCATTGATTTCTGCCCTGATCTTTATTATTTCCCTTCTCCTGCTGGATTTAGGCTACACTTGCTATTCTTTTTCCAGTTTCTTTAGTTGTAATGTTAGGTTGTATGTTTGAGACTTTTCTTGTTTCTTGAGGAAGGCCTGTACTGCTATATACTTCCCTCTTATGACCTCCTTTGCTGCATCCCAAAGGTGCAAAACAACATTAAAAAATATCGAATCGGTATAAATTACTCTAAAATTTTTATTTGATAATGATACAAAATTTTGAGAGAGCATTATGAAAACTTTCAAATGTGTTTGCCTTCTTATATTTCTTATATTGTTAAATTCCATTTCATCCCATTTCTGTTTGGTTTCCTGGGATTTATCTTTTATACAGAATTTAAGAAATATATTTCTGATTAAATCCTTGTCTGGTGGACAGTATAATATTGATAGATAAAGCTGTTTACAAGTTTCTGAAACTGTTTCACATTAATCTGATCTTTAAGTGGAAATTGGGGGGTGGATCTCTATCCTCTAGCCAAAGAGCATAATTCAGTACTTTCCACCTCTTTATGCCCCTAAGACAGGTGGCAGAAACTTGAGTCACACAGAGAAAACACCTCTGCATATCCCAGCAAACATTTACAAACTCTTCCCTGCTGTGATAATATATAAAGACTTTGGGAATTACTTTTTAGATCCATAGAGGAGGTAATATAGATATGCCACAGATAAAAATGAGAGTTAATATGATGTAGGAAAGACGTTAGGGTTCGAAGCTCACGGCCAAGAAAGAATTCTTGAGACGTCTTTGGTGCAAAAAGGTGATTTTATTAAAACACGGGGTCAGGACCCGTGGGCAGAAAGAGGTGCACTGGGTTCATGAGGAGTGGCCCATTATCTACTCTCAGGTTGGCAGGGTGTTAGGGGGAACGTAAGTCTCTAAGGAATTTTGGAAGCCAGGTTTCCAGGACCTTGAGGGGCTAGCTGTTGTTGGGAAAAGGTTGTTTATTACTGTCTAATAAAACCTTAGTCATGAGAGCCTTCAGATGTGTATCAGTGGGCCATATGCTTGGGGGATGATTGCCAACATGTATCTTGGAGGGTTTAGAGATAAAAGAAGTTTCCAAAGGAATTTTTATACATTAAAGTAGGCTTACAGGATCCTGGTGGGGGGTGGGGGTCAAGCTAGGATTGCCTTTTGCCCTTAGCAAAGTATTAACAGTGAGGCAGCTGAGTCCCTAGAAGAAGGTCACTCCTCCTGTTTCAGGGACTTGTCAGTGGGCTGTAGGTAGTAAGGAAATTTAATAATTTTTCTTCTGTCTTTGTTTCCCACATCAAATAGATAAAAAGAAATCTTTCTTTGAAGTGATCAGAGAAAATCCACCTTTGATAAAAACACTTTTTTTCCCTCTTATTTAGTTATGGCAAATTTGGGCATCCCACTGCATTCTGGGCGTGCTGCACACATAGTTAAGTGGTGACCATAATAATTAAGATGTGGAGGAACAGTGGAATCAGAAAAAGAAAAACAAAGAGAACTAGCAATAAAAGATGTGAAGTGTGGAGATGAAGAAAAAATTCAACTCTTATTACTTAAAAAACAATGCTGTTTTGTATAGTTTCCATTTGATATTTTGATTACACATATAGAGAGAAATATTTGAGGCTGTCAAACTTAAAAGGAAAATAGCCAATTATCTTACCAGCAAAGTGGGTTTATTCAGGAATATCAGAGGAATTGCCATTTGGGACCTGCAAGCTTTAGTAAACCAGAGGCAAATTTGGAGATCAGAGTAGAGATACATGACTTGTAGAGAAAAGGAGGAAGCTGGGAGGGGCTGCTTTGAAGGAAAGTCCATGGGAGGAAAGCGAGAGTTTAGGGTGGGGATGGCTTCTCATTGAATGAGTTGTGGTATTTTCTTACTGGTTGAGCTTGTTGCTGGGCAAGGAGGCAGTCTGTATCTTCTCGTTGGGTCTGTAATAGAGAGGAATGGTAGGGTGTGACAGCTCCCCCTTCTGGCCTGACTTCATTTAAATGCAGTTTCCTTTATTCAGTTTCACAGAATTAGAAGGAAGCCTAGTAACTTTTTGTAGATGTTTTTGAGACCCTAAACACATAGCTGTAGTGAATTGAGGCTCTTCCTCATCCCTTTTCTAAACGTCAGCACACCCTCTTGACGGAATGGAGTGTGAATTCATGTCTCTTTTCCTTTTTCACAACTACCAACCTAGCCAATACCATCTCCTGAATTCCTTTCTTTACTTCTGCAGTATGATACTTGGGAGTTTTAATTTGGTCTTCCAGTTCCTTCCTTTAATTTCTTGTTCTTTTAAATGCTCACATTTATTTTAGTTAGTCCTAGAGGAATTTGACAATTAAAAATTAATTTTTATTTCTGATTTATGCATATAACAAAATTTACCTCACTAAAGGAGACTGGTACACCTTGCTAAAATCTGGAAGGATGAAGAGAAAAATAAGAAATTCATTTAGAGAAATACCTAGACAAGCTGATCATAATGGAATTCTTGTTGTTTTTTTTTCTTTGAAAGATGTCTTAAGTAAGGATGCCTTTGTGACTTAAATCTAGAAATCTTTCAGTTTTGTAAAATCTAATTGTGCAAATGAATCTTTAAAAACCTAATTTGCAGTTTAATCTGTTATTACTCAATATTTTTTAGTCTGTTGATATATTTTTTTCATTTCATACTCTTCTATTTATGACATTTTAAATGTCCTTTGAGCTTATTTAAATATTACCTTTCAATTGGTCTTTTTAGGCCTTTTTTAGGATTTCTATGACATGAATGCTGTATTTCCAAAGTAGCCTGTTTGTTAGTGAAGAGTAAATGTTGACACATCACATCGTGGTTACTTTTGCAATGTAGCTACTTAGGTAATAGATTAGATTTAAATTTCTCAAATGTTTGCTAAAGATTTCCACTTTACCCACAAAACACATTCAGATTTTAAGGCATATACTCTAGTGAAACATTAGCAGTAAGGTACGTTCATATACTGTCCTCGGATATATCACCTGTTCTGGACATGGGAGGTTATATTGCCAAACAATAGACTGATTAACCTGAGAGTTCATTCTTCACTTTGAAGATCTCCGAACTTGGGCAAGACACCTACCTAACCTCTTGTGTTAATTCCTTCACCCTTATAGTATGTGTGTGAATTTTACTCGTCATGATTATTCTCCTTAACAAATTACAGTCTCTTATTTTATCTGAAATTCCTGACTACTCCTGAACTCTAAGAGTATATGAGACACAATATGTGCAACACCACTTTTAATATGAGTTTGATTTGATTTGGGCTCATAGTATCTGTTTTGGGGAGGTGGTGTATATATTTGCCAACTGACATAATAATCTTATATGCTCATGTCTCCAAGATTATTAGTTCATAGGAAATTCAAAACTTGTAATGATTGTGTATGTTATGCATATATTAGTGTATGTATATGTAATTCTTCCATAAACATCTTACCTAACATTGTATGATCTAGGGGAAATTTTCCAAAATTTGGAATATAGGTATTATTTATCTTTATTATAATAATCGGTTACTTAGTGCCACCAAAGTTCTCTTCAAACTCTATTGTCTAAACTATTAGTAGCAAATTCTAGTAAGTCAGCCACTTGCAAAAAAAAAAAAAAAAAAAGCCAAAAACAAAACAAAAAAAAACCCAAAAAACAGAGCAAAACAAAAAAACCTAAAGGTATTATGTATCAAAATGTAAATTGTATAGTCAAAAGCTAGGTAATTGCACAATAACACTGTTGATGTTGCCAGTGAGGGCTTGACACATGATGAAAAATACAAAGATGAGTTCAAAGCAATTGCAGATCATTCTAATGAGAAGATTCATGCTGGCAAGCTGTCCTTTTGCTCTCCCTCAGCCTTCAGTCAAGATGACTTAATTTATCTTTCCAAGGTACCTTAACCTTGTGGGATAGAAAAATACCCAAATGTTTCACCTCCTTGACCACATTCGAGAAAGCCTGTTTGTCTTAGGCATAATATTTTAGCTTATCCTGGATGTCAGCCTATTACTCTAACTGATTTATTTCTAACTAGAGTAATATGAGTACAAAAATGTATATAATGTGAAGTCTAAAGTAGTGAAGCCCTGAATGGATTTAGACTGCTTTACAGTATATGTGATTTAGAGCTAATGGAGTATCTTGACATTTTATAAGCATTTAACTTTTGGAGAAATCACATCCTAGGTCACAAAACATATTATGATTTTAAAATATTGTATAGCTCTCCATATTTGGAAAGACATTGGTTTAATGGCTAGGAGAGCCAGGACTAGTCATTCATGGAAAGTGATTCTTACTTTTAGCTGATGGATAAAAAAGATGTCAACATTTCAAATAAAAAGGGATTTTTTTTTTAAGTTCTAAAAAGTGCATTGCTCATGTTTTAAATACTAAAGAAGCAAATATCAAAGTTAATGCATCCTGCCACATATATTACAATGCTAGCAATTAGTATGTAGAAGCACCTTAAAAATATTTGAGAGCAAATCTGCCATTTGGGAAATGTCAGTAAAATAAAAGCAAAGAAGTCAGTTTCTCTGGGATGTGTTGTGACCCTTTTAGGCGTGTTCTATCTCCTTAATGATTGTTAACTGTCCTTTACCTGACATCACTATGTTTTCTAAAGGTCAGCATCAGTGTAATATTAATTCGTATTGCCCTTCAATTAAACAACATATTCATCATCTGAGGATATTTGTCATCAGATTTAACTTGTCAGAAATATTATCATAACAGTCTTAGGCAGACTATTATAAGGAAAGAAGAAAGCTGTCAGAATTTCAGGGGATCCCCTGCTCGCATCTCATTTTACTGCGGGAGGTCTCTGCTCCCTGCAATGATACAAGTTTCTTTCCTCTAGTGCCATTGTCCACCCCCACTGTGGGGTAAATCCAGCCCATACCTCATTTTTTGGACAACCTCAGCACTAAGAAGGCTTCCCACTCTTTTAAAGGATTGTAAAAAATAAAGAATGATGTGTGTTAGAGGTCTCACGTGTCCCAGAAAGCCTAATATTTACTATCTTGCCTCTAGAGGAAAAAAAAAAGTGCTTTTCTCTTCACTAGTGCTTTGGAGTCTTCACCTAGATTATTTGCATCAGACCGGCCGACATGGGATGAGAGAGTATTCTTGGGAAATTCACCAGAAATTTCCTGCCGACTGCGTTTATTATATTGCTTGCTAACGTTCAGTTGGGCAGAACTCAGTCACTTGAACATCCTTAGCCCAAAGGAAAGCTGAGTTACATGGATGAACTGGAGGATCTGACAAATAACTAGCTAATCTCTGTCATATTTAAAATGTGACATTAAAAAATGACCACTTGCAAGCGATGGTGTAGTGCTATATTTTGAAAGAAACTGTTTTTGGAAGGAGTGTTTCATTATGGTGGACACTACCAGTTCATGGTGTTCTCCTCTCTTTCCAGTCATCCAGGTGAATAATCATCCCCCACGCACCTACGGTGAGTCAGGCATGCAACATAAACTATTTCAGCGGCTGTCTTTGAATCTACTCCACTATACGAGGCCTAAAGCCACCCCTCAATTCTTCTTTGTGTGCAGGCAGTGAAGTAGAAGATCGTATATTGCCTGTTTGACCATATAATTTGGTCAGCATTGTTAAAATATAAACTGAGGCATATGAACAATTTTATTTTCTAACCGTGAGGCATCTACAGGCTGAGATTTTGGTTTCCTTAGGTAAGCTACCACAGCATCAGAGCCACCTCGGTCTAATGGCCTCCTTCCTTAATTAAATGAACAACATATTCACTATTGATCCCCATGGACTTTGTTTTTTTTTCTTTTTTTTTTTTAGGATTTTATTTTTAAGTAATCTCTATGCCCGGTGTGGGGCTTGAACTTAGGACCCACAGATCAAGAGTCTCATACCCTACCAACTGAGCCAGCCTGACCCCTACCCCATGGGCTTTCTTTGAATCTCGTTAATCAGTCTGTGAGGTCCTTACAATTCCTTTTCCAGGCTATGCCTCTGTTAGGATCCCATCCCCCCAAAACTGTCATGAACTATGAAGGGTCTTACACTGAGCCCATCTTGCAAACTAACTAGTAAGCCTGTCAAGCTTCATGGATCCTGGCAGAAGACATGTGACTCTTTGTTCGGAGACGTTGTTATTCACAGCACAGCAAACATCATGAAAATGTTCATGTTTGTGTTAATTCCCCTTGAACCTAAGTTCTATGGGAGTGACACAGAGAGACCCCATCATTCGATTGTACACACAGCAGGTGGTGTGTCAGGAGAACTGTGAGCATAGGGAAACTGAGTCTTCTGTAAATAGCAGTAAGCATGCCTGCTCTTAGATTTGGAAAGAAACAGACTGAAAACAATCACACCCCTTGCCCTGGAGGGAAACACTATCTCTATTCCAAGACTGCTCCCTCAATAAGCATCCCCCATAGGTGTAGACTGGTATAAAGGGCAATCAGTGCCACAGTAACAAGACAGACAAAATCATGAGACTCCTAGAAAACTTTCCCCCAACATTATTATCTTTGAATTACTCTATTTTCCAAAATTTGACAAATATACAGATCTGTATTGGAGGCACATTCAATAGAAGGCATAGGTAGATTAGTTAAAATCTATATCTGTTATTTATGGGAGAAAACTGAAATCATAATTTTTAGTATTGAACAGTTGTTTGCTGGGCCAACTTTACATAAATTCAGAATGATTAAATTTCTTTAAAATTGATTCTACATAGTTTTAACGTATAATTCATTTGTTTGCCTTGTAAAAACAGCCATAGTTGTGACTCAAATTTTATTGAATGGTTTCTAAATGTCCCACAGATAAGTACTTATAGTTCTTTCTCAGTAAATATAATTTATAATCAATTACCAGAAACCCTAAGTTTGGAGTTCTGACTCGTAGCCTTGTTCAAGCTGGAATTTAGCTAAGGTTGCAATTACTACTTTTGGTATGGTATATTGATTCAGTAAAACTTTCACAGACCAAATGATCTATACTGGTGCTCTCAATCCAAGAAGCAGCAAAATGAACACAATCTATATGATATGTTGCAAGCATAATTCTTCCATTTTTCTCTGCTTTAAGTGATAAAAATGCTTGCTGCCTTCATCTGTAACAGATATTCCCAGCTGAGTGCAATGTGGAATTCAATATTTGTCTGATAAATGAGTGACTGGCAGTACACAGGTGTCCATCTGCATAAATCGATTTGCATGCCGGATGAAGACCTTCTAGAATGAAGTTTTGTACATGAGAACTTGCAAAATATAACCTAGAAATCAGAGGGGCAGAGGTAATTTAGAAAAGTTAGGCAATATGACTCCTGCCTAGTCCTTCTTTAACTTCTTTGAAAATATTGGTGTCTTTATTGTTGAAAAGGTATTTAAGTGGCAAAGCGAGACACTGATTGGGAAATGGTACCATGTCATGTTGGCGTGGTGAGATCTCAAGACCTTGGAAGTGTAACTTTGAGGAAATTGCTGTGTCCAGCAGTATAGCAGGGAATCTGTGGAAATGGGATTTGTTGTGAGCACAAATGAGAAAGCTCTTGAGACCTCCAGAGATATTTGGGGAAGGTGTAATTTTATACCATTCACTTGAGGGAAATGAGAATGCAAAACCTGATTCATTACTTTTATTATGATCTCATTGTGCCCAAAGATTGCTTAAACTTGAGTAAATTTGATTTTTACATCTTGGTATTTTGATATACCTTGAATCTGTTTTCAGGGTTGTGCTTTTTTTTTTTTTTTTTCTTTCCAGCTATTCTTGTTCTTTTGTATAGGAATATTTTCATGAATTCTATTATTTTAGTTATATGTGAGTAAATGCTTAAGCTTAAAAAAAAACAATTTCTTAAGCTTTTAAGATAATCATCTTAGAAGGTAATTGATTTGTTTAGCTTAAAACAATTGACTATAAGAAAAGAACCTTTTACACATTGATAGACTCTTATTCCCTATTACATTTGCATCCAGGTGTGCTCAGACTTCAGGTTTTTACTGTAATGGAATTTACTTTACCAAATATTTATTAATACAGATAAATTATATAATAAATGAAGGTGTGGTATAAATGAATAAAGAAAAGCAAGGAAGTGATTCTATATGCTTTGAGCATGTGGAGATTTTATGAAGCCCTCCTTAAAGATGTCAGTGAAATTCCACTGTGTTCAAAATCAGTAGCCACTGTGGTCATCAGAACTTTTCAAACAAGGTAGTTAGTAACATTCTTTGAGCTATACTTTCAAAGGTTAAAATTCAAGGAGTCCCCAAAATCTGAAGTTCAGGTAGGAGGCACTTACAGTAGTCTGTATGAAGTGTGGACCTGTTTCAGTAAATGCTCTACAACTTGGTCACTGATTAAACAGAAGGAATGAAGCGTAAAAGAAAAGAAAAGATGCTTTCAAGGTTTAACCCTAAAACCAGAAAATGATGACATGAATGTGATTTAGGAAATGATGTGTTCAGTTTTGAATAGGTCAGTGTGAGTGAAAATGTCCACTGGGCAGTTAAAAAAATGTGTTGAAAGAAAGATGAGAGGTGCCTGGGTGGTTTAGTAGTTAAGCACCCCAACTTTGCTTTGACTCAGGTCGTGATCTCAGGGTTGTGAGGTCAAGCCCCGCATCAGCCTCCACATTGGGCATGGAGCCTGCTTAAGATTCTCTCTCTCCCCTCTCCCTCTGCCTCTCCCACCTCCCGCTCTCTCTCTCCCTCTCTAAAAAAGAAAGAAAAAGAAAGAAAGAAAGGAAGTCAATGATTTAGGAGATATCTAGATACATTAATGACTTTAATAATTTATGGAACACTTATATTTTAGATTCTATGTGGGATGTTTAATATACATTATTGTACTTAATCCTCATTAACCCTAATGTGATATATATGTAAAATGAAAGTGATAATTTGTGAAGTTAAATAATTTAATAAGTACTACTCATCTATTTCTAGACTGGGATTTCAATCCATATCTGTATAACTGCAAAGCCTGAATGCTCTTAACCCCCACGCTCTGCTGCCTCTTATGATGATGGTTTAAATTTTGAATGTAGCAGAAATCAGAGATAATGAGCAAGGGTTTGGAGATAAAAGATAAAAGAACTTAGGAATCAAGGAAGTGTGTGTGTAAGATGTCCCATGTGAATGAGGCCACAGCAGACACTCAGGCAGGAACAAAACTCTCTTGTGAATCTTAGGAGACTCAAAGCATGTGTGAGGCCCAGGGAAAGCACTTCTTTCTATAGCACACTTTTTCTTCATTCTCTGTAACTAGACTTTCCATAATGTGTGAGTGTGAGGTATGTGCATGTGTGTATAAGTGTGTGGGTCTGTATCAGGGTGAACAGAGTATCATTTTTCAGTATAGGGGAAATATTTTTAATAAGACAGTTAAGTCCTGGTTGAATTACAGTGAAACTGTTTTGGCTGCTAAAATTTGCATTGGGCTCCATAGATATAATCAGATCATATGTCTTCTAAACTCTTTTACCATAAAATATATCTGAAGAATAAAATATATTTGAGCCTTCCTGGTTTTTATAAGAAAAATGAACTTTCAGAGACTGAAGAATTAACCTGAGGTTAATACCAAAAATAATTTCCAGAGCCTTCGAGAACATCAGAGGGAGTAAATGGCAGTGCTAGAACAAAATAGCCAAGTTTTTCAGCCCACATCTTCTTTTCCTACTTCAATTTAAATGATCTAATTGGTGAAAGTTTTATGAAATTTCCTTTCGTGTGTTATTTTTCTGTAACTCTTTGTGATTTAATTTTATTTGCTTTAACATTTCTACTTCAAAGCATGCCCAACTCTAAGTTTATATTGTCAGATACTTATTATTTTAAATGTAAAATTTCTCCTTTTAAGACAGTCACCCTCTATTCCCAAGTGATCTGTTTCTCTTTAATCTACTTACCCTTCCATAAGGCAGGCTCTATGGGAGCCCTAAAATGGATCAAGCTTTGTCCTTACAGGCCAATTAGCTCAGGCTTTGATCACACAAAAGGAGAAACGCACAAAAGATCAGCCTTGTCCTTCTGGAAGCTTCCCTCTTGGGACTTCTAAGTGAAACATTCTTTGTTTCCTTATTTTTCTTGAAGCATTTAGCAGTCTCTAAAGGAAAGAATGTTAGTTCCTTCAAGTTACTAACACTAACAATCTTTTATTATCCACTGAGAAAAAATCTTAATATATTAAAAAACAACAAAAAATATTGGTTATAACTCTTCCATGGAAGCATTGGTTGTAAGTGTAAGGTTTTCCTTCTATTTACTTTTGAAAACAGAGGTCAAGACTTTTATTCAGGGTGGGGAATATTGACTTTTAAATTACTTTCTGTTTTTGGTTCCATGAAATACTACTCTTTTGGCCTTCAAAATCATGTCTAATGACATTCAGTTGACAGTTGCATAATATAGCTGTTGGAAATGTGGGCAGTGTCTATCAAAAAGACATATTTTACTTTCCAAAGCTACCAGATGACTTAGGGACCATTTCATGTTTCACAGACACTCATTCGTCATGTTTTCTCCATTGGGATTTGCAGATAACTTTTTCAAGTCAATCATATTATGAGAATTTAACCTACATTTTACATCCTCCTAAGGGATCTAAGAAATTTCAGATTTCACCCATCTCTTCATCAGTCAGAAAGGGAAGAATTTGCCTGATATGCTCACAGAGTGACAACATGGAAGCAAAAGAAATTACTCAGTAAACTCCCTGTGTGGCCTTCTGTTACAACAGGGCTACTTTGCATCAATTGGGAATAAAAACATCATGATATACTCCCTAATGTGAGGTTGATTCAGTCTGATAGATACAAACACAGCTTGAGGAAGGCTATGGCTACATCTGAATCTAAGGTTCATAGCTTTTTGTGGCTGAATACCTATGGAGAAATACCATAGGGGAAAAAAAAAGAATTATGTCTTTTTATGATTAGCAGTCCTTGCTGCGCATTAGATTTGTTTTCAGCAAAATATCTGGAAGACAGACAAGCCAAGTACCAATTCATATTCTAATATGCATTTCTCACTGTGAGCAACTACCTTCATACTACCTTCAATGTTTTTAAACTCTAAGGCATAGAATTCTATTTCTTTGACTGTAGGATTTATTAGTTAATGCCTTAGCAATGGGCAAACAGTCAGAAAAATTGAGATGAAAACATTTTTACTTCATGGGAAATAATTATTTTATTTATGTTATATCTAAAATGTTTAGAAAACTTCTTTTGAAATTTTATGTTATGTCATTTGTGTGTCTAGAGTGAGTGTGCATTCCCATTTCTTTCTTTTTTTTTTTTTTGCACTCCCATTTTTTAATGATCAGGGATATGTATTTAAAAATTACAATTAAAGACTGGTTTGTAAATGATGCAGTAATTCAGAACAAAAGAGTTATGTGCTTGAAATTTGGCTGTTATAGCCAAAGCTGTTCTAATCTGAGCACTTATTGTGATTTTGTTCCATTTAATTTATTTTACCAAAGACAATTTTATATTTTTCAAAGAGTTGTGGATTTAAAATAGTAACAATCATCAATAACAACAAAAAATGATAACTATATGAGGTGATTTAACTAATTTTATTATGGTGATCATTTCACAATATGTATGTATATCAAATTATGTTGTATATTTTAAACAATTGATATTCCATGTCAATTATATCTCAACAAACTGGAAAAAAGTAGTACCTAAGTTGGCATAAAAAATAAATGAGATGGATTTAAAATTCTTATCATAGCTTTTGGGACATAGCAGGTACTTAATAAATGTGATGTGATTGCTATAATAAGTAAGTAAATAAATAAACAAATACCAATAAGTAAACAAGGAAAACAATGTGTTGGTCATGCCCTACCATGTCCTGGCCATGTGCAATGGGACCAAGTAGGGAAGAACAGCACAAAATCAGGTCATTGATAATGGAAAAGTGTGGAACATTAACAATATTAGGAAATCCCTTTGCATTATTATTTTGTAGATTTGTGGTTCTCTATAGTAGACCCAAACATCATACCCATTCAATAATCTAATGTTGAAGATAGTGTTTATTAATTACTAATATGGTACAATTGTAAGAGAATGATGAGTTGGACTCTTCCAATTCTTTAAGAATAACAGATGAAGGAAGCTAAAACCAAAAAGCAATAAATTACCTACATGTTATAAACCACTGACCTTGAAATTTAAGACATGCAAAATCTGCCCAAACATTATTCAACATCACTTCACAGTACCCTACACAGTCAATATCAGTCTATATAAGAAGATTGGGAAGACAGGCGCCTGAGTGGCAGAGTGGGTTAAGCGTCCAACTCTTGATTTCCTCTTGGCTTCGGCTCCGGTCATGATCTCACAGAGGTCGGTCTTGGGAGAGAGCCCAGCTTTGGCTCTAGGCTCAGTGAGGAGTCTGCTTCAGATTCTTTCTCCCTCCCCTCTGCCCCTCCCCACTCGCTCGTACTCTCTGTCATAGAAATAAATAACATCTTTAAAAAAAAAGATTGGGAAAAAAGGAAATTGAGTGTACCTTATGGGGAACACAGTAATTGAGGGCAGAGGCTATCTTTTTGCAGGGAAGTGCTCTGGTCAAGGGGTGTGTGTGCGTGTGTGCGTGCGTGTGTGTGTGTGTGTGTGTGTGTGTGTGTGTGTGTGTTGGGGCTGTCCTTGGGGAATCTCTTACTTTGCCTTGAATAGGGAAAGTTTGACATCTGAATTAATATTTCAAGTGTAGAGGTTAAAATGCAGAAATCGGCAAACCTCACCACCACTATACAGAAAAGAGAATTGGAGGCTTCTGCTAATTGAGCATTTGAAGGGAAATTAGCTGACCTCTCTGTAAGAGGATTCATTGGCATTGGGAAAAGCAAGGGTAAAGCTTAAAATTACCCTCAGAATACCAGGCTCACAACCTGTGGGGAACTGTTAGTACCAGGGTAATCTAGACTAAATTAGAGAGCAGTGTCACATCTCATGTCAACATGCAACCAATTATGTACTATGTTTGCCTCTTCATCTCTCCTCACTGCTTTCAATACTGGAGGAGTTTGTTCCAAAAGGAGGAGTGGCAAAGCTCAACTGCTCCTTTCTTCATTCAGTTCCATCTAACCAGGATGGATAGTGAAGACTTTGAATCAGCTCTATGATTGGGCAGTACTGTTTATTGAAAGTGTATAAAAACTTATGAAGTCTGGTGAGATATCACTAAAAAATGAAAAGGGGTTTTTTTTTATATCATAAATAAAAACAACTTAAGTCATTGCTTTATGTGTATACCCCAAGGAGTTGAGATTCCTTAGTAAACTAGGTACATACACATGGCATCTTTCTCCAAATTTCTAGTTCCTGTGGGCCATCCTGACAATCTTACTGTCCAAGGTCTTTGTTCTATCTGAAAAGAGCAGAGGGCCAGAATTTAAACTGTTCATGAGTCTCTATCCCTTGCAACCAAATGACGCTAAATAAAACCTCTATTATAACCCGTAATGTATTATTAAAAGATTTTCTTCAAAAGTGGTTCTAGATATGCTAATAATTATGAAAATAAACATCAAAACAAAAGACAACAAAAAGGAACGAAAATCCTAACAACATGTACAAATGATGGTGAAATTGTAGATTTTTTTATATTTCTATTTCCCCAATTTTATAATAATAATAAAAAATGATAGTAAGAGCCAGCATTAATTAAACTTCTATTGAATATGAGACACTATTCCAAGTGCTTTACATGTACTTATTTAACTCAACATAACAATCCTAACAGAAAATACATTATTAACTTCATTTTGCAGATAATGAAACAGTCCTGGAGAGATTATAGGACATCTCCAAGACCACACAGTTAATAGCTGACAAAGCCTGAATTAATTAATTAATTAATTTATTTATTTATTTTAAAGATTTTATTTATTTATTTGACAGAGAGAGAGAGATAGTGAGAGCAGGAACACAAGCAGGGGGAGTGGGAGAGGGAATGGCAGGCTTCCCGCTGAGCAGGGAGCCCGATGTGGGGCTCGATCCCAGGATGCTGGGATCATGACCTGAGCCGAAGGCAGACGCTTAACGACTGAGCCACCCAGGCACACCCACAAAGCCTCAATTTAAACTTGGGAAATGTTACTTCAGAAGTGTGAGCTTCAGATTTATTTATTTGTTTGTTTGTTTAATTATTAAATGTGCTTAAGGCATCAAGTTCCACTTATCTCGAAAATGTAATAAGAACCGAGAAGATTCTGAGATTTTATCTTACTTGCAAGCTAATGAGTTAGCCTGTTTCATGGCAGAAGACATGAGACTCTTGGGTCAGAAACAAAGGACATTTCCTTACAGAAATAGTAAGGAAAAAGACATCATCATTTTTCTTATGTTGGTTTTTTGGGGACCCAAATGTCCACAGGGAAACATAGATTCAGGGGACACCAGAAAAGGAAGCCTGTGCTCACACTAGACACAGGGGTTGCCTGGCCATGGTTCCAGAGGGAGGGAATATTTTTGCTTTCCAAGGCTGTTCACTATACAAACATCTTGAAAAGATATTCTGAAACAAACACCAGCAATGTGTCTGCTTATAGACGTGCAGAAACATAAGGTAGCATGGATAACTGTCTCCCAAAAAAGTTTCATAAAACCCATTATAATGGGAATGTCATGAAAATTTTATAATTACTGTTTAGGAATGAATTTAGGGTTTAAACTTTTGTTCCTAGGATTATTATTTTTTTAATTTAATTTAATTTTTAAAATTTTTTTTGCCAATCATGAAGAAACATACAACCAAAGGTAATTGCTTTGCTTTGTGTAGTTCATACTGGATTGTTTATATTTGTTTTCTACAACTGATATGTGCCCACTTCCTATTCTTCATCTTTTCAACACCTAGAGGACATCACATCATCCTTAGTGGAGACCCAGGTTTGGCACTTTGAAATATATCTCCAGTTGTAACTGACTGTTTCTCTGGTTGAGAAAGACTACTTGGTCTTTTTCTGTTATAAACAATGTGATAGTCTATAATAAGATTTGTATCGGCAGCACTAAGTTTCAGCTAGCTTTATGAATTTAAATTGACTTTCTCTTGCTGTTCAATAATGTTCAATATAAATACCAATATTAAAATAAGATATTTAGTATAATCACTAGTAATTTGGAATTTGAAAGATACCATAGAAATCTTTATAACATTGACCATTTTAATGGGGGCTTATGATTTTATTCCATATTTAAAGTATGCTTTACATGTAAAATGTGTTGAATATAAAGAATGACTCACTGTCCAAAGCCAAAGAGAAATCAGGCAAGACTTAAGCAAATAAGAAACCTGGTATTCGTCATCTCTTTTTCTGTTTAGTTTTTATAGAAATTTATTCATGAAAACAGACTACCATTATTATCAGAAGAAACATATATTCTTATTCTAGTCTTTTCATAAAAGTACTCTCAAAGAAGATGACTAGGGCACAAAGCGATGTAACTTGGAAACACTAATGAAGTAGGTATATATTTTTTTCAGTGTTTTATTATGAATCAATAGTCATAACTGCTTGAGTACATGGACCTTTCCATTTTACCAAGCATTCTCACATGAATTTTCCCTCAATCCTTACAATACAATAATGATATATGTGATATGACCTCTTTTGTAGGTAAAGAAATTGAGACAAGTTTATATAATTGTCCAATGTCACATGTGGCTAGCAGCCGTGAGATTCATCCCTAAGTCATCTAAGGGAAAAAAAAGAGAATAATACTAAAAAGTACAATATATATCACAGAAGCCCTGGATCTTGGCTTTTTATTGTGCTGGTAAATGATGATTGCCTACATTTATAACTTTTGCACATTACCCTCCCAAAAGATCATTTGCCAACAAGTTCTTTTCTTTTCGTATTGTTAATTTTACCCAAGTTTGGGGATTACTAAAGTAGTTTCACACAATGTAAGAATTGGAGAAACTAGTAGACCCTTGGACTTTTGGTCAAGTGGATCCCCAACTTGATTAAACATCAGAAACAATTCTAAAGATCACTGGGCATGCCTTTGGATATTTTGATTCACTATACCTGGAATGGGGTGCTTGAATCTTAATCTTAAAAAAAAAGTTTTTTTTCTTTAACTTAACGTGGATTCTGATGGTTAGAAGGCACTTTCCCCAATGTGGCACATTTAGGAACCATCTCCATTATCTCCCTTTACAATATAATCTTTTGGTTAATTGGCGTGTAAAATGAGAGCACCAGTATTTCACAAGGCCTTTGTTTCTCTATTATCTTTATTGTTTGCCATGTTCTTATAAATATACGTTCATATCACCTCATATGCATGTGTGTAACTGTGTTATTTTTAATATTCACATTGTACAAAAAGCTGACTTGGGCTTAAAGTGCATGTCTACCTATTGTTGGCTATATGATTTTGAGTAAATAACCTGTAAGGCTCTCATGTCCTTCAGTTTTAAAGGGGGAGACACTGTTAATGATCTCACAGGTTTGTTGTTAAGTTGAAGTCTGAAAATATAATCAAAATGCTTGGGACAAAGCTGATATTCAATAAATTTTAATAATTTTATCATGTCATATCTATATTTCATCAAAAATGCCATAGTAATAATCAGGCACCAAGTGATAAAAGAATATCTTTTTTAAAATTTATAACATCTCATTGGCAATAGTTATGTTGTACTTCTATGGATGTTTGCTAACCTTGTAAATGGACGTATTTCATTACCTGTAAGATAATTTTGCTCTTCAAGTTAAGAAGGAATAGTCTTACAAATGTGTAGTAATCTCTTAAGCTAGATTTATAGCCTGACCAGTGTCTGCAGAATGAAAGATGTGGCTCAGCTTCCATCTTGAGAGAAAACCACCTCGTCCCACTGATAAAGTAGCTCTTACTAGTCCGAGTGAGGCAAATCAGACACACACCTTGTGGGTGGGGCTCCTGGCATTCGCCGTTACCATGCTGCTTCTCTTGCCTGCTTTCCATGTGATGTCTTCTGTTGCTTTATTGAGGGGTGGAATCCTAGCTACAGATTAGATCAAAGTTTTGAGAAAATGATTTGAAAACATTTTTTTCTTATACCTAGAATAATTATGTATAGCTGCTTAAAAAATATTCCAGTTTGATGTTTAATCCTTTATGCAAATGTGGATGAAAATACATTGAACTGGTTTCTTTAGTACATTGTTTGTGACTATTATCTTACTAAAATTTTAGACTAAAAAAATGGTCTTGAAAACTCGGGTCTTTCTCTTGTGTTCGTGAATGATTGATGAAGCAGCCTTTATGCGCAATATACTGTGGATTGCAGAAACAGCAACTTTGGGCCTTTATGCGACTGAGTTTTGCTACAGAGTTCCCCATAAATATCAGGTTATAAATAAACTGCCTTGCAAGTGCTTCACCCCGATTCTAGGCTGTTCTCTAATTGGCCTGCCACAGATGGCTATAACCAAATAACTAACAATTAGGTTACCCTATTGTTACAAATTTACTCTGAAAATAGCAAGGCACAAGAGGTTACCGAAGAAAGGTATAGAACAATTGGTAAATATTAAACGATATTTTAATTCAAAAGTATGCCTTTTTCTCTCTTGAAATACAATTCTAACAGTCACTGTTAGCATTTTGGTTATTTGTTGGATCTTGCATATTGCATATTGCACATGGATTTATAGAAATACACATAAATACAAGCAAGGTTAAAGTGGAAACTACACTAGAAGTGTACTATGCAATATTGCTTTGGCTCCCTGTTTCATGCAGATATTATAGGCAGGACTGTTCTGATAAGATAGTTCTAGTCATCTCAATAACTAAATTCTCTTGAAGAGGATGAGAGAGGAGTAGTCTTATGTCATGTTTAATGCTATGGCATGATTTTTGCATAAGGACAAGAACAGTATTTTAGGTGCTAAGCATGAGTTAGTAAATACACTGTTAATAAGGAATGAGAAACTTGACATAATTAAAGAAGCAATATTTACATTTTCATATCCCATTTCCTCAGTCTCTGAGTTGGAGAATAGTTGTGGCATATTTGTAGAAGGAAAGTCTCTTGGAGTCTACAAGCAGAATTTAATGAATTACATTGCACATCCAGCCACACCTGCTCTGTTGTTATGCAACATTTCTCATATTCACTGGACCCACGCTCTTCACCTGGGTGAAAATTTAAGGCAGACATCAGTGGGTGATAACAGAGAATAAAGAAGGCTGTGTCTTCCTTTTTGTTCAGAAAAGGTATTTCTCAAACACGGAAATACAAGAAAAAGAGCCTGGTCTGGGTTACTACCACCTTTTTCAACCTGTTCAGCAAGAGTAAGTGCCCCACTGAATTTCTTTGATGGTTTCAGGAGGGGCTCTTTTAAGAAACTGTGCTTTCTTAGAATTTAGAGAACTCTCTGAACGCACTCCTAATTAACACCTAAATTCTTTCTTTCAGGCTTGACAGAGACTTTCTTTGCATAACAACGTCTGGGGCATTTGCAAATCTCAGCTTGCTTTACATTTTTTAGGGGTGGCAGTTCTTGTGACCAGAAATGCATGTGAAAGCAAATTTATTACAGTTGTAGAGAAGGAACAGTTAAACTAAAAATGATCTCTGATTGAGAATAGCAACATTGGATGTCTGACATCTGTTTCTCTAGTTGTTTTAAAACTCAACATAGACGAAGCATTTTAAATCATAATGAATAGCATACTTTCAATTCAAGGCATATGATTATCAAAACTTCAGCAGCTTCTCTTTACAAGATAACCAACTTTTAAATAGACAGCCATGAAATACTTGACAAAAACTGAGCGGTTCATAGATGTTAAGATATGCTTTTAAATGTTTTCAGTTCCAGCTGTTTCTTTTCCTGTTCTTACTAGGAAGAAGTGCCAAAACTCTGGGCACATTGACATACCCTTTCCTAAGTAAAGAATATTTTGGGGATGTTTTTATGAGGCTTAAGCCAATCACTTTTACTTTCATTGGAGTAAGTCTTTACCAAAATAAATCTCTTTTGATAGTGTACTTTTGATAGATTAGAACTTCATTATGTTTTTATAAATTATTATTAAAATGCTAATAGTAAAGACAGTTATGATTATTTATGATTACTTAGAGCCCTCGGTTGCTTAGTATGCCTCTACAATAATTTATTACTGCTTTGTTTGTGGGAAGTTGTATATAAAACCAGTAATATATTAAATCCTAATTTCCATTCTGTTACCGAGTGGGAAAAAAAAAAAAACCATCTGAAGGTGATACATTTCCCGTGGCGCCAATCACTGTCACACATTCTAGGCAAGTGATATTTTTAGAGAGGCTTTGAGAAATGTAATAAAAAATTATAAAGAAAAGTCGTTTCCTTCATATAGGAAAAACACTGGGTGTAATTAGGAAAGAGGAGAACCCTTAAGAGAGATGTCTGTTTACAGATCTGATATTTGCCACAGACTTCTCATGAGATTTCTAGTAAATCACTAAACTATGATGTACTTCCATTTATTCATTTTAAAAATAAGTTTTATAAGTCTAGCTTTCCTATTCCACATGGCTATTAGGACACTATTCCACATGGCTATTAGACATTTGAAAGTGCCACACTGATTTCTGTATATGTGTGTGTGTGTTTATGTATGCATATGTGTGTGCAACAAGGGGATATGTGTTGCTGGTGATATTGTGATATATAACTACTCCCTGGCTAAGAATGTGACATGGTTTATAACTTATTTTATTAAACCATCATACTTTGGAATATTGAAATTATAACTGGTAACAATTTTTGAGTTTTGAAAATGTGGCAGACAATGTACTAGATGAATTATATTCATTATCAATAGAGGGTTAAATTAATTAACAGAAGTTAACTCTATGTAAGTTATAGTGCCTGACAAAGGCTAAAGTTCAATAATGTTTGCTATTATTATATGATTTAATTATGAAATCAACACTGTAATAGGCACTAATATTCCTCATTTGGGGCTGGGAAACCTGGAAGTGAAGATATTAAAGAAGTTGCCTGAGGCAGATTGTCACTATCAGGATAGGAACTGGATGTGCGGACTGTAGCGCCCGTCCTTTTCACTGTCATACTCTGCTAACATTCTAGATATATTCATTTCCTCCTTGAATTTCCCATATAATAAAATGACCTAAAACTGTCTTTATGATTATGTTACTTCACCCAGAATATCTACATAACAATATAAGAGGATGAATAAAATTAAATAAAAATTCCTAGAATATCGGATGGTAGACACATCAACCTAAAAATGTGCCTGTGGGGTTCTTCCTGCAATCATTAGGTGATGTTTAGGTGAATTTGGGAGCTGCAGTTTTTTTGGTGACCTTAAGGATTTTGTGTGCAGAAAATATTATTCAGAGGTTCACTTTGCATTTTAGAATAGTATTTGGTGGTGAATGGAATCAAAAGAGGACATGCTGTATGACTCTGTTTATATGAATTATAGGAACAAAAAAATATGTGGTAATAGAAATCTGAACAATTAATGACTCAAGGGAGATAGGGTTGACTGGAAGGTTGCAAAATGGAACTCTCTGGAATGATGAAATTTTTTTTCTATTTTATCTTGTTTGATGGCGACATGTATACAATTAGCAAAAGTCATTGAACTGAGCATTTAGTAACTAAAGGAAAATGTTCTCTGTTTATATATGACATGATTGTAAATAAAGAAATCTCAATGAGATCTACCAAAAAATCCAACTGAATTAATGGGATTTTACCAAGGTTGTATAATACAAGATCAGTAAACAAAATTAATTATGTTTTTACAATAGCAATATATAATTAGAAAATAGAAATATTAAAATACAATTTGAATAGATTAAAAACACCAAATTACATCAAATTACATATAAACTAAATCCGAATTTTAAAAATGTACATAAAGGTTTAAAATGTGCTCATCCACAAAGGAAACAATCCTATTGCCCCAAATATTTTGGGGGCTATTTCACAAAATAACCACTTACAGATTATTTTCTCAGTGTTCTGAACAACCAGTGTTATTGTCTGAATACAATTTCTTGTCTGTAGCTTTAACATATACTAAGCCTTATGTCAAAGCCCTCCAAATGGGATAATCTAACATCCCATCTCCCCTAAAAACTAATTATACATAACCACACTCTTCTCCCTACTCATAGACATTTGTTGTGTCTACCCAAGTCTCCTTACTTGGGATTTTGCATGGCCACAGTTCTGGAAATGTCTTCCTTTCCCACTTCAAAAAAGACACCAGCTGTCCTCTAGACTGATTTGTTTCTTACCTGTTGTCCCATTCTTCCAGGTACTAAATCATATAGCAGCGTGATACTCTTCATTCAGTTTTACCTTCTCTTTCAATGAATAGCCAAGAAATTGGTTCCCTTCCCCATTCCACTAAGGCCTGCTTTACTCTCTCATTATAGTACTCATATCAGTACTAGCTTATTATTCAGACGCACTCACAACTAGAGCGTCCCTCGATGGCAGGGACAAGTTCTTATTCATCTTTGTTCATAGCAGGTACAATAAATCTATATTTTTATGCCTATATATCTATAATAGAGCATATCTTGATAATCATCAATTCTAACTTAAAGAGTAAGTAAGTTAGAGGGGGAAAAGATGGTGGAGGAGTAGGGGACCCTATTCCAACCGGTCCCCGGAATTGAGCTGGATATCTACCAGACCACTCTGAACACCCATGAAATCAGCCTGAGATGGAAGAAGATAGATCTGCATCTCTACAAACAGAATATCACAGGCAGTTGGTTTCAAGGTATGAAGCAGGGAGCCGTGATTCTGCGGGCAGATATCAGAGGATAAATGGCAGCAGGAGGGAGCCTGGCTGTGGGGATCCTACACCTCTGGTGAGCAATAGCCTCCAGCGCTGGGGACGGGGCACAGACTCACAGACCGGTAGCGGTGGGAAAGAACTTTAGGGCAGCCACCCCGACGGAAACCTGGAGTGGGGCTATGCATGAGAACTGGGGGCAGCTGGCTGTTTTAGAAGCACAAAGGGCAGAGACATGCCCTGACCTTGAGGTGAGGACTGGGAGCTCTGCAGAGGGGTGCACAACCCAGGACTGCAGTTTATAGCAGCACAGACAGAAATGGAGATTGTGTGGCCTGGAGAGCTCACTGAAGAACAGACGGCAATCTCTTTGCTCTGAGGCAGAGGGTGGGAAACGATCTCTTCTGCTCTGACTCTCGGAAGAGATGTGGAAAGCTTCCCGGGAAAGCCACCAGAGAACAAAAGCCCCCCAAAACGGGTTTTCACCGAGCCCATCCCCTGCCACAGGGGCAGGGCAACTCTGCCCAAACAGGGCATGGCAGGCCCCTCCCCCAGAATACAGGCTGGGAAAACAAGAGGCCAGCAACCCTAAGGTCTCTACAAAACAGGTGCATCTTGCTTGGGTTGTGGTCAATAATTTGAACTCTATACATTCCCTCAACCACCGCTCAACAGAATGACTAGGAGGAGGAATCCCCCAAATAGGAAAGACTCAGAGACTATGATTTATGCCACAGATTTACAAATGGATTCAGATATAACCAAGATGTCAGAGATGGAATTCAGGCTAGCAGTTGTGAAGACAATAGCTAGAATGGAGAAATCAATTAATGGAAGCATAGAGTCTCTAAGGGCAGAAATGAAAGCTGAATTGGCAGAACTTAAAAATGCTATTGATGAGATCCAATCTAATCTAGATAATCTAACAGCTAGGGTAAGCAAGGCAGAAGAACGAATTAGTGACCTGGAAGACCATTTAATAGATAAAAAGTGAAAAGAGGAGGCCAGGGAAAAACAACTCAGAATCCATGAAAATAGAATCAGAGAAATAAGTGACACCATGAAATGTTCCAATGTCAGAATTATTGGAATCCCTGAGGGAGTGGAGAGAGAGAGAGAGGACTAGAAGATGTATTTGAGCAAATCGTAGCTGAGAACTTCCCCAGTCTGGGGAATGAAACAAACATTCATGTCCTAGAAGAAGAAAGGACCCTTCCCAAGATCAAGGAAAACAGGCCAACGCCCCGGCATGTAATAGTAAAACTTGCAAATCTTAGAACCACGGAAACCATCTTAAGGGCAGTTAGGGGGAAGAGATTCCTTACGTACAGAGGGAGGAACATCAGAATAACGTCAGACCTATCCACAGAGACCTGGCAAGCCAGAAAGGCCTGGCAAGACATATTCAGGGTACTAAATGAGAAGAACATGCAGCCAAGAATACTTTATCCGGCAAGGCTGTCATTTAGAATGTATGGAGAGATGCAGAGCTTCCAAGACCGGCAGAAACTGAAAGAATATGTGACCACTAAGCTGGCCCTGCAAGAAATATTAAGGGGGTTCTATAAAATGAGAAAGACCCCAAGAGTGATATAGAAAAGAAATTTACAGGGACAATCTATAAAAACAAGTTCTTCACAGGCAACATGATGACAATAAATTCATATCTTTCAATAATCACTCTCAACATGAACGGCCTAAATGCTCCCATAGAATGGCACAGGGTTGCAGATTGGATAAAAAAACAGGACCCATCCATATGCTGTCTACAAGAGACTCATTTTGAACCTAAAGATACATCCAGACTGAAAGTGAAGGGATGGACATCCATCTTCCATACCAATAGACCCCAAAAGAAAGCTGGGGTAGCAATTCTTATATCAGACAAATTAGATTTTAAACTAAAGACTGTAGTTAGAGACACAGAAGGACACTATATCATTCTTAAAGGGTCTGTCCAACAAGAAGATCTAACAATTGTAAATATCTACACCCCCAACATGGGAGTAGTCATCCACATAAGCCAACTGTTAACCAAAATAAAGAGTCATATTGCTAACAATACATTAATTATAGGAGACCTCAATATTACACTCTCAGCAATAGACAGATCATCTAAGCAGAAAATCAACAAAGAAACAAGAGCCTTGAATGACACACTGGACCAGATGGACCTCATAGGTATATACAGAACATTCCATCCTAAACCAAAAGAATACTTATTCTTCTCAAGAGCACATGGAGCTTTCTCCAGAATAGACCACATACTGGGTCAAAAATCAGGTCTCAACTGATACCAAAAGACTGAGATTATTCCCTGCATCTTCTCAGACCATAATGCTTTAAAACTGGAACTCAATCACAAGAAAAAATTTGAAAGAAATTCAAACACTTGGAAGCTAAAAATCACTGTGCTCAAGAATGCTTGGGTCAACCAGGAAATCGAAGAAGAACTTAAACAATTCATGGAAACCAATGAGAATGAAAACACATCGGTCCAAAACCTATGGGATACTGCAAAGGCGGTCCTAAGGGGGAAATACGTAGCCATCCAAGCCTCACTCAAAAAAATAGAAAAATCCCGAATTCACCAACTAACTCTACACCTTAAAGAACTAGAGAAAGAGCAACAAACGATGCCTAAGCCATGCATTAGAAGAGAGAAAATTAAGATTAGAGCAGAGATCAATGAATTAGAAACCAGAAACAGAGTAGATCAGATCAATGAAACCAGAAGCTGGTTCTTTGAAAGAATTAATAAGATCGATAAACCACTGGCCAGACTTATCGAATAGAAAAGAGAAAGGACCCAAACTAATAAAATTATGAACAAAAGGGAAGAGATCACGACTAACACCAAGGAAATAGAAACAATTATTAGAAATTATTATCAACAACTACATGCCAATAAACTGAGCAACCTGGATGAAATGGATGCCTTCCTGGAAACGTATAAACTCCCAAGACTGAAACAGGAAGAAATCCTAGTTTATAGGATCAAACAATACATTCAAAGGATCATCCACCACGACCAAGTGGGATTTATCCCCAGGATGCAAGGGTGGTTCAATATTCACAAATCAATCAGTGTGATAGAACACATTAATAAGAGGAGAGGGAAGAACCATATGGTCCTCTCAACTGATGCAGAAAAAGCATTTGACAAAATACAGCATCCTTTCCTGATTAAAACTCTTCAGAGTGTAGGGATAGAGGGAACATTCCTCACGTTCATAAAATCCATCTATGAAAAACCCACAGTGAATGTCATCCTCAATGGGGAAAAGCTGAGAGCCTTTCCCTTAAGATCAGGAACATGTCAAGGATGCCCACTCTCACCACTGTTTTTCAACATAGTACTAGAAGTCCTAGCAACAGCAATCAGACAACAAAAAGAAATAAAAGGTATTCAAATTGGCAAAGAAGAAGTCAAACTCTTTCTTTTCTCAGATGACATGATACTTTATGTGGAAAACCCAAAAGACTCCACCCCCAAATTACTGGAACTCATACAGCAATTCAGTAATGTGGCAGGGTACAAAAATCAATGCACAGAAATCAGTTGCTTTCTTATACACTAACAATGCAACTGTAGAAAGAGAAATTAGAGAAACGATTCCATTTACAATAGCACCAAAAACCGTAAGATACCTTGGGATAAACCTAATCAAAGAGGTAAAAGATCTATACTCTAGGAACTACAGAACACTCATGAAAGAAATTGAAGAAGACACAAAAAGATGGAAAAACATTTCATGCGCATGGATCGGAAGAATAAACATTGTTAAAATGTCTATGCTACCCAGTGCAATCTATACCTTCAATGCCATCCTGATCAAAATTCCAATGACATTTTTCAAAGTGCTGGAACAAACAATCCTAAAATTTGTACGGAATCAGAAAAGACCCTGAATCGCCAAGGAAATGTTGAAAAAGAAAAACAAAGCTGGGGGCATCATGTTGCCCGATTTCAAGCTATATTACAAAGCAGTGATCACCAAGACAGCATGGTTCTGGCACAAAAACAGACATATAGACCAATGGAACAGAATGGAGAGTCCAGATATGGACCCTCAACTTTATGGTCAAATAATCTTCGACAAAGCAGGAAAAAATATGCAATGGAAAAAAGACTGTCTCTTCAATAAATGGTGCTGGGAAAATTGGACAGCCACATGCAGAAGAATGAAACTCGACCATTGTCTAACACCATTCACAAAGATAAACTCAAAATGGATGAAAGACCTCAATGTGAGACAGGAATCCATCAAAATCCTAGAGGAGAACATAGGCAGTAACCTCTTTGACATCACCCACAGCCACTTCTTTCAAGATACATCTCCAAAGGCTAGTGAAACAAAAGCAAAAATGAACTTTTGGGACTTCATCAAGATAAAAATCTTCTGCACAGCAAAGGAAACAGTCAACAAAACAAAGAGGCAACTCACAGAATTGGGGAAGATTTACAAATGACACTACAGACAAAGTGCTCATTTCCAAGATCTATAAAGAACTTCTCAAACTCAACACCCAAAAAACAAATAATCAAGTCAAAAAATGGGCAAAAGACATGAACAGACACTTCTCAAAAGAAGACATACAAATGGCTAACAGACACATGAAAAAATGTTCATCATCATTAGCCATCAGGGAAATTCAAATCAAAACCACACTGAGATACCACCTTACACCAGTTAGAATGGCACAAATCGACAAGGCAAGAAACAACAAATGTTGGAGAGGTTGTGGAGAAAGGGGAGCCCTCTTACATTGTTGGTGGGAATGCAAGTTGGTACAGCCACTTTGGAAAACAGTGTGGAGGTGCCTCAAAAATTTAAAAATAGAGCTACCCTATGACCCAGCAATTGCACTCCTGGGTATTTACCCCAAAGACACAGATGTAGTGAAAAGAAGGGCCATATGCACCCCAATGTTCATAGCAGCAATGTCCGCAATAGCCAAACTGTGGAAAGAGCCGAGATGCCCTTCAACAGTTGAATGGATAAAGAAGATGTGGTCCGTTTATACAATGGAATATAACTCAGCCATCAGAAAGGATGAATACCCAACTTTTACATCACTGTGGATGGGACTGGAGGAGATTATGCTAAGTGACATAAGTCAAGCAGAGAAAGTCAATTATCATTATTTGTGGAACATAAGTAATAGCATGGAGGACATTAGGAGAAGGAAGGGAAAAACAAAGTGGGGGGGGGGGAATCGAAGGGAGAGATGAACCATGAAAGACTATGGACTCTGAGAAACAATCTGAGGGTTTTAGAGAGGAGGGGGTGGGAGGATGGGTTAGCTCAGTGATGGGTATTAAGGAGGACATGTACTGCATGGAGCCCTGAGTGTTATACGAAAACAATGAATTGTGGATCACTACATCAAAAACTAATGATGTAATGTATGGTGATTAACATAACAATAAAAATTAAAAAAAAAACTAATGTATGGTGACTAACATAACATAATAAAATTAAATTAAAAAAAAAAAGAAATTGGGCGGGTGGCTCAGTTGGTTAAGTGACTGCCTTCGGCTCAGGTCATGATCCTGGAGTCCTGGGATCGAGTCCCACATCGGGCTCCCAGCTCAGCAGGGAGTCTGCTTCTCCCTCTGGCCCTCTCCCCTCTCATGCTGTTTCTCTCTCTCTCGCTCTCTAATAAATAAATAAATAAAATCTTAAAAAAAAAAGAAATTAACCCCTTAAAAAAAAAGAAAAAAAAAGAGTAAGTAAGTACAGATCTTTCCTTTAGATTCAAATTATAGTTATTTGGAAAGAGACGGGGAGGAATCTATAATGAGTACAGGAATACAGTGAATATTTACATGTATATGTGCCCAATGTACATTCCTCAAAAACAAAACTGTCTTAAGTTCAGACAATAGGTTTTAGCATTTACAGCTTATTTAAGATGAAAGTTGATGCTCTTTAAATATTGAATGAGCCCTTTTAGCTAGAATGGATGCTTTAAAATTGAAAGAGTCTTTCATCTGATATATAAAAAGGAATGAGTTTCATTTGTGCAAGCATGTTTCTTACTATGAATTACGGGTACCCATTATGCTGTTTTGTGTTAGATATTTCATATTATTCTAGACTTATAATAGCAAATACAAGTAAATGTTGAAGGCATATTATGGCTGTTTGGTTCATAGCATTTTAATGAAACATAAAAAAACTGAAGTGCTCTGGTAAAGCTTTTTACTGTCCATGTGACCTTCTTCCTCTTATGGTAAGATGCTCCAAGCATACTTTACACTTAGGTTTCCCAGGCTCACATAATTTTGTCCTAAGCATAGTCTCTATCATAAGAAAGATATTTTTCCTATTTACTATTCTTTGGTATTTAAATGTTTCCTTTGATAACTCTTTGGTGACCATCTTCTTCCTTTTTTTCCCAAAACTACCTTTAGGTTTTTCTTGAGTGTTTATGTACTTTAAAGAGGCTACTTTTGCTTTGATAAAAGGATCTACTGATAATACATACTTTTCAATTGCACATGTGACTTTATTCAGAATATTTTAAAAAACATTAAAATACATTTTCAGAGAATGGTGTAGAAAATGATATTTAATTATCAGTGTGTTTTACAAAAACCCACAAGGACATCTCCCAAATTCTTCTAAATATAGATAAGACCTAGAAGACTTAGTCATTTTTCATTCCCTTCTAGTTTGGTTTGTTTGTTTATTTATTTATTTATTTATTTATTTAAAGATTTTTATTTATTTGACAGAGAGAGACGCAGTGAGAGAGGGAACACAAGCAGGGGGAGTAGGAGAGGGAGAAGCAGGCTTCCCGCCGAGCAGGGAGCCCATTGTGGGGCTCGATCCCAGGACCCCGGGATCATGACCTGAGCCGAAGGCAGATGCTTAACGACTGAGCCACCCAGGCACCCCTCTAGTTGGTTTATTAATAGTGGCAATCATTTATTGAGCATATAATATATGACGACATTGCTTCAAGCATTTATATTTATTCTGTTATTCAAGCTTGATAACAAGCATTTGAGGCAAGTGTTATTATGTCACTCTAAAAATGAGGAAACTGAGATGTCAGGGGTTGGCACAGGCTGAAATAGCCAAATTTGAAATTAAACTCAGTTCTGAATGACCTCAAAGATGACCCTCAACCATCTTCCTTATGATATTATATATGACAAACTTTTCTATTTATTATGAAATCCCTCTTTATAAAATACTTTCAACATACTGATGAGGATAGGTTGGCATATTAATGTTAATAAATCCTGAAAATCCCTACCTTTCACAAAGAAATTTACAGAGATAAGGATCTCGATTACAGAGATTATAGAGAAGGCTCTCTATTTGAAGTTATGATTTTATATTCAGTCTGAAGATGGCCTGGGGACATGTTACCTATCATAAACCCAACTTCCAATTTCATGCCAGGGCAAATCATGATGATCATAAATCTATGGCTATCCATGTTTGATCCTGAATTGGTCAAGAAATTGCTATGGTTAATCCCCACTTGTGTTCAGTGTAGTTCTGTATGAAGTTGCATCTATAATTGGTATGGGGACTTGCATGTTCTGCCATTCACAGAGGAGCTGCTTTGCTTTCTGATGAGAATCAACCTCTAATGCTTCTCAAGTTGACCCAACCATGTGATAGGCCTGGGTTTAAATCCTCTCTTTTTCAGCTTTAACATACTACCCTAAATAAAACATAAAGGCCCCTTTTCTTCATTCCACCTTTCAGGAAAGTATCCTACTCCTCATCTGGAAATCAAAATTATTATTGAGGAGTTTTATTTTAGGGATAGGGGTGCCTGGGCCTGCAGGAATAGAAAAAGAGAGGAAGGAATATATTAAGGGAACCTGGGTAAAATATTTGATTTTGGATCTGAAAAAGAAAGGTCTACTAAGCTCTGTATGTGTAGGAATATCAAAGATGTCTACAAAAAAAGAGAAGTTAGCTAACTTTTAATATTTTTTTAAAGATTTATTTATTTATTAGAGAGAGAGAAAGTGAGGGGAGGGCGAGAGGGAGAGGGAATGAAAGAATCTCAAGCAGACTCCCTCCTGAGTGTGGAGCCCAGCTCAGGGGCTCAGTCAGTCTCACGACCCTGAGATCATGACCTGAGCTGAAACCAAGAGTCAGATACTCAACTGACTGAGCCACCCAGGTGCCCTAAAGTTAGCTAACTTTTAAACAAGATAAACATTTCCTTCATAAGTAAGGGAAAACAAATTTTACTTGTCTGTCAACACTATTTGACCCTTTTTTTCCTTAACTAAGGAAATGTTTTCTTTGTTTTCAGATTGGCATTGTACTCACCTTCCTAAACATTTTTTTAAAACTAGGCATAGTCACATGACCTTGTTCTAGGCAACAAATTATAAGTCACTGGTAGGCCTGCATGTAAAGTTTTGAAAGGAAAGAGGATTGGCTGAAATCTGCTTTCTGCCTTTTGCCTTTGGCCTTTCGCCTTTCCTCCTGTATGGATATAATTCTTGGCAATAGAACAACCATCCTATGAGCATGAGGTTAAATGCCAAACTCTGTGGAGAGTAAGGTTAAAAGTTTAAAGAAGATACTCTGATGGCATTGGAAAGCTCCTATATCAGGTCTGAACTGTTTCTTCTAAGACTATTTTTATCATGAGAAAAAAAAAGTCCTATTTGGTTCAGTCACTATAGTTCAGCTGACACAATTTCAAAAGATATAACCAAGTTCGGACATTTTTTTTTACGTACTATATTAATACGTTGAAAACACTGTATTGTTTTCATAGGTGCTGTGACTAGAATTCCTCTTGACAAAGGAACCTCAAAGACTGTAAATAGAACAGTCTAAAGTGAGTCCTGACAATGCAGAAGAGTGTTTTACTAGACCAGCAAGCACATGTAACAAGACCTACTTACTTAAGCCTAGTTCTTGAGCAACACTCCTTGTAAAAGATTTCTGAAGGCCTCTTGGTGCTTTCCCAGCTTTGATGATTTTACTTTTTCAGCATAGTTTCAGCAGGACATTGCTGAGAAAATAACAGAATCTACTATTTATCCCAATTTAGCTGTTGCTGTACCTAAGTGTTCTCTAGTTGTAGAGATTTAAGCTGTTCTGAAGGTGATGAAATTTTCATTGTGTCTGCACGTCAAAGGTGGAAATAAAATAGGAATAAAACGAAGGAAGACAGAATGTTATCATCTTTAGAAAGCAAAAGCTTCAAAAGTTGCCCGTGACCATAATTCTAGAGAAGTCTACCATAATTAGTAATTACTCAAGAGCCACACGATTAATTAAATATTCTAGTTCCATCTCTTATTTTATACCAAAAACATGGTAAGGGGAATACATATGTATTCCCTTTATGTACCTAACCTAATAGGAGCCTGACTCCTAAAATATCTTCATAAGAAATTCACCATTTTATCTTGAAATTCAAATACAAAGAAAAGTGTATTTGGCAATATGGGTAATATCAAAAAGTGAACTGTCTTCAATGAAAAGGCTGTCATTCATAATGATATTTAAGAAAGTAGAAAAAAAAAAGAGTAGAAGATGCAGATTGAAAGCCTACTACTTTAAAAAACTTAGGATTATTACTGTTTATCTGTAGATAATTTAATATATTTTAAATCACTCTTTGTTGCTTATTAAAAATATCTATTCTCTTTTAAAGTACTGGAGTATTTTTTTGTGTAAGTGTCCAAAAATGAGTTTAAGGGCAAAAGAAACGCACTACATATAAACTTGAGAAAGTAAATATTATAGATACCTTATTTTAGTAATCATATTGATCATCATGGTATTTGGTTGCTTAGGGTAATATAAATGGTATTTTATTAACTTAAAGCCCTGGGGTCCATGAATCACTAATCAGTTGTGTTAGCTTGGGTAAAGTGAATATCTCTCAAGATTTCAATTTTCTTATTTATGAAGGGAAAATGTTGAAGTATACTTCAATCTCTATTAATTGATGGATACATGTATAAAAAGTGGCACTTTGAGCATATTCTGGATTGAAAACTTTGCAGATGTTACCCAACAATAATAGACTGAAGAAATTATGGACACCACTTTCAGGGCCTAATCCATAGTTCTTGAAGTAGCATAACCCAGTAATTACGATTTCCCTTCTTTTTTAGTTGCTGCTAGTGGAGATTGTAGTATGCAACCGGACTGGGGGAGATTCCTTCCAAACACCCCAGACATTCTCATCTGTTGTATAAGGACTTTTCTTTTAACAGATACTTAATGTGCTAGTCACTCTTCTGCATATTGATGCTTTCTTGTCCTCTTTGGACTTAATGTATAAAGCAGGCCACCTTTATTTAGATTTTTATTTTTAAAAGGTTAACATTTGAATGGCAATTACAGTAAATAATATCTTTGACGTTGGGCTGGTAGATGTGTTTGGTATCTGTGTGAACTGTCTTATTCTGATCACCTGTAAGTAGGTAAAGAAATAGTACCATGGGTAGCACTCAGTAAAATCTTTAATAGTTCTTCCTCTTTTGTCTCACCTGCCAGCTCACAGGTGTGTACACTCACAAACACACACACACACACACACACACACACACACACACACACACTGAATCAGGATCAGGGTCTCCATTAAATTTATGGTTCTATTCCTTGGCCTCATCTTGAACTCCTGATGCAATAGCTTCTTGCAATTCATCACAAGAGAGTCTATAAGAAAGTGATGGATGAACTGGCCTAAATCTATCACTACTAATAGAAAACAGTTCAAAAATTAAGATGCTTAACACCTTAAATGAGTACTTCTATTCTTCCATCTAAAGGCTACTATAACAGTATCTTCATCATCAATCATCAGTCATCATCATCATTTTCAGGTTCTTAAGTATTTATTATTGAAGATGAAGTCAAGGACAGGTAGCTTTAATTTTGCATCATGCTGTGAATATGTTCTGCTCCTAGTTTCCAGCGGTCTGATGATGTGTAGGTAACTGTGATAGATAATGTTCTCTACATGATCCTTCTCTTAAGTTTGGTGCATTCACTTGTAAAAAGCATTAGTCTGTATGTCTAAAAGAAAATCAATTAGTCTTTTTTTTTATAGAAAATCAATTAGTCTTAATGATACAAATATTTGCTTAATAAGACTCCTTAGGGAACCAATATTAATCAAAGGCTTGGAATGATCTGTAATTAGCACATCAGTTGTACATGTGTTAGTGGATGATTGTAAAGTGCTTAAGGGTTCTTAGAATACTTTATTCTTTATTGTAATTAAAAAATTTTCTCCTGACACTTTAGTTAAATTTCTTAGCCCAAGATATCATTGTCTTTCATCTGAACTGTGCCTCTAACCTTCTTTTATTTATTTATTTATTTATTTATTTATTTATTAATTAAAGATTTTATTTTATTTGAGAGAGAGAGTGAGAACAGGAGCTGGGTGAGGGACAGAGGGAGAAGCAGACTCCCTGCTGAGCAGGGAGCCTGATGCAGGGCTCGATCCTGGGACTCCAGGATCATGACCTGAGCTGAAGGCAGATGCTTAACCAACTGAGTCACCCAGGTGCCCCTAACCTTCTAACTTCTACTTCAACCTTGGTCACATAGACCTCAGGGGAACTTTTTTATAATATAAATCAAATCTGGTCTCTCTTCAGATTAAACCCCTTTAATAGCTTTGCATCACACTAAAATAAATTCAAGTTTTGATCCCCGCTTACATTTTCTGGATCAGTTCCTCTCACTGTCTCCCTCCCTAACATTCTGTGTTCCAGCTACATGAGCCTTCTTGATGCTTCGAGTTTTGTCTCTCCTTGGGCTTTGCATTTGCCATGTCCTATGTCTAGAATACTGCCTGATGACTTCTTGCCCTTTCAGTTTTAATTCAATTGAAGTCTCAGAAACACCTTGCTTCCCTGACTCCTAAAGTATGACCTAATTCAACCAATAACTCGCAACTCTTTTCCTCTGTTTACTTTATTTGCAGCATTCATTTCTGTCTGAAATGCTCTTTTTCATTGATTTATTTAATTGTCTATGATCTGTCTCTCTTCATTAGATGTAAGCTTCATGAATGTGAGCACTTCTTATTCAGAACTGTATTCCTTAAGCCTAGAATAATGACTGAATATGTATATTTTCAATATGTATATGTTGAAAACCAGGTGTTAATTGGGACTCTTCATCTCACATTTGATGACTACTTATAAGGCTATTATTCATAAGTTATTTTTAAATTCTGCCATGACTTCATTATTTGTTTCATTATTTTCATTATAGTGAGAAATTGTATTAATAGGAAATACCTGAGTGTTCATAAACAAAATACAATCTACCATTCATTTCACCAAAAACCTTGGGGGAAAATGAAGAAACTGAATATTCTGAGACCTGCACAGCATCTCTTTTCTTTGAACTTTCTCAATTTCTCTAGGTTGCTGGCCTTAATAATACTCTCTCCCTTTTACAGTGCCTCTTAAAAGAAATATATTTTAACTTCTAATGGGAGTACAGTCTACTGTGTAAATCACAACGAGTTCACATCCCATCTAATTATGAAGAGTTTCTCCCTTTTTTAGTATAAATTTGCTTGGCTTTATTTTTGCCCCCGACTTATTAGCTGTTTCGCTGTTGTTTTCTTTGTGAACGAACTCTAAGAGAGATTAAAATAAGCCAGTTGAGTGATTTTCCAATAAGAAATCACATTTCATTCTAATTATTTTGGAACTGAAGCAAGTCACAGTGTCGCAGGTGAGCAGAGGAAAGAGCCTGTGGTTTGGCTTTTTTTTTTGTACCCTTACTCTAAAGTAAACATTATCTTCTGCTCTTTGGTGTTCTCTGATGGCTCATAAAAGAAGGCACCCTATCCATTTATTTATTTATAGGCTTCTTTTATACTTGGATATGATAAAAGCTGTGAGTCCTAAACAGATAGTTGGATTCTTTTTCACAGCAATACAGAACACAAAATATTTGTCCTCCTTTCTCCAAATCTTTAATATGGTAACAAACATGTTTTGAAATTCTGTAAGAGATATGGTGTAAGCTAATTGAGATTCAATTAGTACATCACATACTTTTTGCTATGCAGAAGCTAACTGGGGATCTGTCTATTAGAAATTACTCATAGCTGGATGAGAGCTAGATGAATAGTAATTTAGACCTTGAAAGACATGTAAGACTATAAATGGAAGTAAAAGTGAGGCTAATGGAAGATCACCCAAGAACTTTTCAGAATTCCCTAATGAGAAATTCTAATTTTCATATTTGACATTAGGGCTTATAATAATGACGAGACCTCAAGATTGAGTACAATTAGATCCATAAAATGCGTTGCAAATATCTTGAAAACTACCAATTAAATTGAACCTTTGAGCTGGGTTTGTCTGACTTTCTTATAATGATTCATAACATGAGAAATTCTGGATTTTCTTTCCTTTGTTATTAACAACAAATGTAATTCTATATTATGTAACTAATGATACATAACAGCCAAAGTGATCTTTTCACAACGAAAAATGTCACTTCTCCACTCCAAACATTGAAATAGCTTCCCATCTTCCTGAGAATTAATTACAAAGCCCTTACATTGGCCTTCTAGGTCCTCCCAGGATCTTCACCCACCCCACCTCTACTTTCTGTCCTTTTAATCTCTCCTCTTATTCATCTGTTCTAGCGGCTGGCTTTACCTTTCTTTATGTCTCATGCCCATGCCCTTTCCTTTTCTCAAGCTCTTTCCATATTCTGCTTCCTTAGCAGAGAATTTCTTTATTTCAGATATTTACATGGCTCTTACCCTCATCTCATTCTGCTCTACTCAAGGGTCACTTTTTCAGAGGTCTTCCCTGATTTAACTATGTAAAATAGAACACTCTTCTCAGATCCATTAACTCTGTATTCCTTCTCCCACTCTATTATTCTTAGCATTTGCAATCTGACATACTATATTTTGTTTATTTTATTCTATATTTTTTCCACTTAGAATGTAAATTTCTCAAAGCCAAACAATCTGGAGTTTTTGTTTGTGACTATGTCTGACACGTATTAGGCATTCAATAAATATCTGTCCATGAATGAAGGATTTATGAGTCTTTATCTTTGCGTTTTATCTAAATTGGTTAATTGTGCGTTCACTAATGAAAGAGAACAGAGTAACAACTTTTACATGAATTATTAGAGGTTAGCCTTCATCTTATAATAATGCTGTTGTTAAAATTAATTGCATAATATTAAATTTTAAAGAAAGGTCCTTGTATGATATAATCCCTTGAAATTCAATTTTTTTATTATATGAACAGCAAATATCATGAAAAATTTGTTTTCCAGATATTTTTTAGCTAATCATGCACTGAAAAATATTCTGTATCTGATCTCTTACATAAAAATATCTCTTCAAATAGTACTTAACATTAATTAGTTTTTGTTAAGCAGAGAAATACTCATTAATAAAAAGAACAATCTAGTCCAGGGTTGCTTTTTATAACATTACTTTTTCAGCATTTTTTATTGTACTCCAAGCAGCAAAAACTGCAATCAAAAGCATATTTTTTAACTATAAGAAAGTAAAATAATAGGATCACTCATACTATTGTTAGTTAAAATAATGTGCGCCCAACATAAAATTTAAGCAGAAATAGAGATAAGCAATTTTACATAAATCTTTCTTTAAACTTTTAATTCCCTAGAACCTTTCCTTTTAATGTCGAATAACTATCTTTAATCTTAGAAGATAGTTGCAAAATATTATTTGTTTTACATTCATTATATCTCATATGAAATAATCAATTTACCTACCACATTCAAATTTCTAGTTTTGTAGTTCATATAACATTCTGAACAGTAGAGGAGAGGGTCTATCTCATCTATCATCTATCTATCTATCTATCTATCTATCTATCATCTATCATCTATCTTTATCATCTATCCATCTATTTATATCTACCAATTTATCAAGAGATACTTATAAAACTCTTACTTTCACTTCTTAATACACCCAAATCTCCATCCTCAGTGCTAGTAGGGAGATGGGGACAACTTGAGGGGGAAGAAGTAGGTTCTTTTTTACTGTTTTTCCCCAAAAGAAATCATGCCAGCAGCAGTATGAGTCCTAACACATGGCAGTATATTAGAGATAACACTGACTCAATAGAGAAAATTCCATTAATTGCATCACTACTTCCTGTGGTTTGTGCCTGAATTTACCATAGTGAAAATGCTCACACACAACATTATTTAAGTTAAAACAATTGGTTATTATAGTCTGTAGGAAACCACACAAAATGAAAGAAAATAGACTTCATAGAACTTTTTATATAATTTATATTATTCAAGTGTCTCCAATTTCCAAGGAATAAATACATAAATAACCTACCTGGAACATCTAGGCTCATACCTGGATATTTTGTTTTTGGTTTTGTTTTGTTACTATTGTGTGAAAAGGAAGCATTATTTGGAAGCTATGATCAGGTTTCACTATATTTTATACATTAGCTATCAATCCTTTTAGTCTGCTTCAAATATGCATTATCAACAATGGAAAATATTTGCTAACATACAGTGATATGTATTTATTATTCTTAATTAAAGAACATTACTTAGAGGTATAGATAATGGGTATAAAAATAGCATTAACGTTGTAATCAGGGTTCTTTTTCTTTTAATGTCATATCAAAATTTGGTAAAGGGTAGATTTTTAAAATTTTTATAAAGTGATCATGTATCATTATTGAATAAAACTAAATCAAATCATGAGGAATTCTATTGTTTTCTTCCCTTAGGTAGCATATAAAGAAGGAGCTAAGATAAATAATTGTCAAGAAAATTGTTGGGGGGTGAATGGGACATGGTTTTTGTAGCTAACTTCTTTTTTATTTCTATGAAATACAATAGTCTTTCTTAAAACATGTGTTCCAGGTATTAATGCTGCGTAACAAATTACCTCAAAACTTAGCAACCTGGGTGGCCCAGTCGGTTAAGCATCTGCCTTCAGCTCAGGTTATGATCTCAGGGTCCTGGGATCGAGCCCCACATCGGGCTCCCTGCTCGGTTTCTCCCTCTCCCTCTGCCTGCCCCTCCCCATGCTTGTGCTTGCTTTCTCCCTCTCCCCCCTCCCCCCGTCAAATAAATAAACAAAATCTTTAAAAAAAACTTAGCAGCTTAAAACAATAACTATTTTATTATATTTCATGACTTTGTGAATCAGGATTCATCTGGGAGATTCTATGCTATGTGTCATAAACTGAGGTCAGCAGATGTTATTCAGCAGCCTGATGGGCTGATATGGAAGATCAAAACAGCTTCACTCATATGTCTGGTACCTTGGATGAAATGATTGGAAGGTGGTACTCAGCTGGGCCAGTCGACCAGTATCTATATCTGACCACTCCAGTGTGATCATGTCAAGGTGGTTGGATTTCTCACATGGCAGCAAAAAGCTGCTAGGTAGACTGTGTCAAGAAACAGGAAGTGGTAGCTTCTTCTTAAGGCCTAGATTCAGAAACTAGAAAGGTTTCTCTTTTGCTATATTGGATTTGTTTAAAGAGTCCCAAAAGTCCATTTAGATTCAAGGGAGAAGAACATAGGCCCTACATCTTGAATGGTGGAATATTAAAGGACTTTGGCCATCTTTAATGTGTCACAGTATATCATGTTTATTTGTTTATTTTCCCCCATTTTATAATGTGTCTGAAAGTCAGGAATTCTAATTAGTACTAAAATTCTGTTGAAGGTATTCATGAGATGTAGAAATGTATTTTATTAGGTGAAAATATCCTCTCTTGATGACTCTAAGACTTTGCTTTGTCCTTCTTTTTAAGGTTTAAAAATCAGTTCATTAAAAAATTGGTCATTAATATCTCTTATTTTGGGGAAATCACATGATCACATTCCTTATTGATATTTTTGTTGTGAATATTAGGCTTTATTTTAATTTTTATTAGTGTTTCATCATTCTTATTCCTTATCCCAATATACTGTCAAAACTCTTAGTCTGCTGATGAACAAAAATGAAAACAAAACAGACCATCAAAAAATAAAAGAACTTTCTCTTGATTCCATGCTACTCTCATCTATTTTCTCTCTTCCCTTCACCTACAAACTTGTCATAAGGAGATTGTGCAAGCAGTGTGTCGGTACCTACTTCTTTACCCCAGGAGTGTGGTTTCTTTCTCATGTATTTTGCAGGAATGTCTCCCATGCTTTTCATCAATGGCCTTATAATTCCAAAATTCCAAACACAGTGAACATTTATTGTTCAGGTCTTGATGGTCTTCTCTGCTACCTTTGCCACTGTTGTTACTTCTGCACATCTGGAAATTATTCATCAGCCCTCTGAGGCATCACAAACTCCTAGTCCTCCAAGTTCCACACTGTCTTCTCTTGAGACTCTTCTTGCATTGTCTAGTCAGGATGTATTAGTTCTCTTCAGAATTCTGACACTGGGGTTTGCTATTTTAAATCTGCAGTCTTTCTCTAGGTGATCTGTCTTTGTTCACCCTGGGAAGTAGTTACTATGTACTGATGACTCACACAGTTCTGTTTTCTAAACTTCTTGCTGGCACTTCAGATCTAACATTCAAATGCCAGCTGGACATCTCTAAATACATGTTCTAGAGGTGCTTCAAAGTCAACACGACTAATCTTAGTCATCCCCTGATATTTACTGTACCTTGTTGGCAACATCAGAATTCATCAGCTCAATCATGTTGTAAAACAGGGATTTATCCCTGGTTTGTCTCTTTTCCTACCCTTTCCCAACTCTCTAACTACTCATAGCTGTTAAGTAACTAAGTCTTGTTGATTCAACCTCGTAAATATGTCCTGTGTTAAAAAATTCTCCTCTCAATTCCTACTAACACTGCTTTAATTTGGACATTATTTTTTGATAAGATTAATGCAGCTGCCTCCTATTTGTTTCCCTGTCTAGAACCTTACAGACCTAACAATAACACCACTATGCTTCACGATTTTTACTATCTCTCCATTATCAAGAATAGTATTTTTAAAACTGCATATAGTTGCACATTAATAAATTATAAACCTAATTTGCTGGATCACAATAAATGTTTTTAATAAAATAGAATATGTTATATATATACATTATATAGAAAATCAGAGAGCTTCACTTTAATACATACTAGGCAGCAATTAATATGCTCTTCTTACTCTAGAGCAGTGAAGCATTGGTATTCCCAGTGCACAAGATAATGCATTAAGGAGGGGGGAGATAAACTAGAACTTCTATTTATTTTTTTTAGAAATGATAAAAAATAACTTGAGCTTGTCCTACATTCAATATACGTATTGGAATTGGTGCCTTCCCTCAGTCAGTATGTCAATAGTGGAATTCACATGACTCTACCAAGTTTGATGTATTCACAGGGAAGAATAAGTGCTTCGTAGTGAAAGGTTTGGAGATGATGTTCTAACTTCTTAAACCTCTTTTAGTTTATGACAATTCATCTGTACCTGGCTAAGTAAATTAATGGATTATATTCCAGTTAAATAAACTAACACTTATAATGGTTCTGTGGCTTAAAAAGTAGTTCTAAAGAAACCACGAAGTGAAGACCTTTCTATAAGACAATAGAGAACACTAGAGTTATCACTTCTAGTCCTGCCAGGAGCTCTTTATTGTTCATAATATAAAGTAAAGATTATTATAATACTAATCAAAATCACCTCAAATAATTGTACCCAAAACACGATTTCCTAGGACAACAGTAAAGACTGGAATGGGGTGACATGATTGCGAATGAAGTTCCATACTTATTAGAAGCACCTGCTTCTGTATGCCTATAAAAATCAACTTAGTTGATAAAAAGAAAATTCTCTAGTAGTATTTATTATAGCAAGGCAGTAGACTGATTACTGACTTAATATGTCCCACTACTTTCCAACTCCTGTGTACTCAATTGGGTTTTATTTTTCCCCAGGATCTCTTCTCCATTATAACCTTTGTGTATTTTCTCATTGCGCTCATTCATAAGGAAAGGATCTGTTCCCTCTGTGAATTCCATGGTACTTAATTAGCTTTATACTCTCTGCATCCTGGACAGTTCCTGACACAGAGCTAACACATAATAAATGGTGAATCCAAGCATGTGAATATGTGTTGTGCATGTGTGTATGTATATAAATTCATGAAAGTGGCTAAGTTAATGCTTTGGTTTACTATGTAATTTGAGCACAAATATTAGAAATGCAAGAACTTTGCTTCATTAAAATAAAGATGATCTATTCCTATCGTTAACCTTCTTTGGGTATCATGTATTTATTCCAGAATATTCTGTGCACACAAAAATATGTAAATTACAAAAAAATTGAAAGGCTATTTACAATCTTTTATACACGTAATTATATCTGAGGCTTTGCACATACTGTATTGACTGCACATTTGCTGATGTGAGAAAAAGCAAAACAAGAAACTTAGAAATTAGCTGCATATCAAATGTTTGCTTCAATCTTTGCACATTGAATAAGACATATTTTTCAAGTTGATTTTTTTTCACTCTGACTTCAGCAGGTTTATGTACAATATCAAAATCACTCAAAACATAGGTTCCCATCAATCTTCCTGGTTCCTGAGTGATTACTTCACCATATAAACTTGTGTTCACCTTGAGAAACTAGAATAATTACTATATTACTAAACACACTCAAAAATGTACATTACTATATCAAGCCATTAGGGTTTCCTTCAGTCTCTTAGAATATGGGTAAATAATCTGGCTATTAGGGAATAATAATGTAAAAATCTATCTAATGGAGTGTGTACTCTAAGAGATTACTTAGAAGAAATTGTGGTTAAAAAAAAAAAAAAAGAGAGAGAGAGTTATCTTACTAAATCAAGAAAAATCTGTCACAGATCAATGTAAAGATCCCCTGAAGGTTAGTAAGATTCTCCTTAGACATGGTTAGTTTGTTGTGGAGGTTTTCAGGGGTTAGGGCATGAGATCTTGTCCCATGTATGAGCATTAATATGGGCTGACTTTCCACGACAGAGAAATCTGCTTTTAATATTCTTTCTAAATCATTAAAAAGTAAGAACAACTAGCCAAGGGAAATAATTTTATTCCTTGGGAACTATGGTAAAAGCCCAATTGGAATAAGTAATTTCACTGGCATGGCTTTGATTAAATTTCTTTTTATTCTAACCCCTTGAATATTTGGGAAACAGAGGGTACCAGTTCAGCACACTACATTTAGACAGAATATCAGTTTGGCTATTTTAACTTTATAGAAATGCTTAAATAAGAATACATTCATATAAGTACACACTTTATATAGATAAGCATTTTTTTAATTGGATGTTCCATAGCATTCTCTGATTATGCCTATTATAGCACTTGTAGTATTGTATTAAAATGTTTGTTTGAGTATATTCCCCAAAAGATACACCTTGAACACTTTGAAGCCAGCGAGTATGACTTGTTCACCTCTTTATCTCCAGTTCTTAATACAATGGGCACAAAGTAGTGCTTAATAAATCATTAGTGAATGTGATAATAAAGAATGCATCAGCAAATTTTTGATATGCAAGTAAACCTTCCCAGAACTTTAATGCTTAAAGCAACAACCGTTATTATTGTTAGTGAATCTTTTGATCATCTGATCATTTGGCTTATATGGCCAGACTAGGTTGAGCTTGGTGGTGCTCACTCATAGTTCTGTGGTTGGTGATGGTTTTGGCTATGGGCTGTGATATCTGAAATGGTCTTATTCTCATATCTGCTGTCTCTCTACTAACATGGCTCATGGGGGTGTCTACACCACATGTCTCTGTCCAACTAATAATCTAGGCAGAGCCTGTTCACATTTAGTAGATGGTAGGTAGTCCAAGAACTTAATAAAAATTATAAGTCCTCTTGGGGCCTAGGCTGGAGGCAAAATAATGTTTCTGATTCATTTATTTAATTAAAGCAAGTCACAAGACAAACTTGTTTTTAACGTTGTGGGTAGAAGAATTCCCACCCTCTTATGTTTTGATGGGAAGGGCTTCAAACTCTTGTGGTCATTTTTGAAATTTACCATAAATGATAAAATATCCAGAATATCACAAGAGGGTAAGCTACTATGAAATCTGAAATCTCTTCCTTATAACATTAGCAACATCATTCATACAGTAGTCTCATCTTATTCACAGGAATTATGTTCCAAGACCCACAGTAGATGCCTGAAATGACAGATAATATTGAACCCTATATATGCTATGTTTTTCTTATACATACATACCTATAATAAAGTTTAGTTATAAATTAGGCACAGTAGGAGATTAACAATAATAAATAATAATGAAATACAATAATTATAACAATATACTGTAGTAAAAGTTATGTGAATGTGGTCTCTCTCTTGCAAAATTTCTTATTGTACTATATTCACCCTTCTTCTTTTTTTTAAATTTTATTTTATTATGTTAATCACCATGCATTACATCATTACTTTTTGATGTAGTGTTCCATGATTCATTGTTTGCGTATAACACCCAGTGCTCCATTCAATACGTGCCCTCTTTAATACCCATCACTGGGCTAACCCATCCCCCCACCCCCCTCCCCTCTAGAACCCTCAGTTTGTTTCTCAGAGTCCATAGTCTCTCATGGTTCATCTCCCCCTCCGATTCCCCCCCCTTCATTTTTCCCTTCTTACTATCTTTTTTTTTTTTTAACATATAATGTATTATTTGTTTCAGAGGTACAAGTCTGTGATTCATCAGTCTTACACAATTCACAGCGCTCACCATAGCACATACCCTCCCCAATGTCTATCACCCAGCCACCCCATCCCTCCCACCCCCCACCACTCCAGCAAACCTCAGTTTGTTTCCTGAGATTAAGAATTCCTCATATCAGTATTCACCCTTCTTCTTGTGATGATGTAAGATGATAAAACGCCTACATGGTATGATGTGAGGTGAATGACGTAGGCATTGCAACATAGGGGTAGGCTACTAGTGACCTTCTGACAGTATCTCAGAAGGAGGATCATCTGCTTCCAGACTATGGTTGACCATGGGTATTGAAACTGTGGAAAAAAGAACCACAGATAATGGAGGACTACTGTATCTTCATCTTTTTTTCTGCCTGGGATCTGAGTCCCCTTCAAAAATCCACTCAAATGCTAGTTATTAGCTTTACTCCCTGTAAAACACTTTTCTTTCTGTTATCCCAACTGTACAACCTCTTAGCCTCTGTCTACCTGGGGAGGCTAGATAGAATTGAAAATCTAAGCAAAAAATCCACACTGCTTAGAGAAAGCTGTTTTCAGAACAACTGGAAATTTCAGCAGCCTGGTGCAAGCCTGAATTTATGGCTTATTTTAGTTTTATTTTATGTCTTCATTCCACTCAGCCTTAAGAAGACGATAGTTCAGATAATAATAGCTCATTTCTGAAGTGGGTTCAACAAAAGAAAGCTGTGACAATTCTTTTAGCCTTCTTTTAATAGTGTGACCATCATAAGCTTTTCTTTCTTTCTTTCTTTCTTTCTTTCTTTCTTTCTTTCTTTCTTTCTTTCTTTCTT